>NW_024404489.1:0-18148 GCF_905171775.1 Rana temporaria | reverse complement strand
AGTCCCAAAAATGTGTCAAAATTGTCCGATGTGTCCGCCGTAATGTCGCAGTCACGAAAAAAAACGCTGATCGCCGACATTACTAGTAAAAAAAAAAAAATTATTAATAAAAATGCAATAAAACTATCCCCTATTTTGTAAACACTGTAAACTTTCCGCAAGCCAATCGATAAACGATTATTGCGATTTTTTTTTTTTACCAAAAATATGTAGAAGAATACGTATCGCCCTAAACTGAGGAAAAGAAAAAATTATATGTATTTTTGGGGGATATTTATTATAGCAAAAAGTAAAATATATTGCTTTTTTTTTTCCAAACCTGTCGCTCTATTTCTGTTTATAGTGCAAAAAATAAAAACCGCAGAGGCGATCAAATACCACCAAAAGAAATCTCAATTTGTGGGGAAAAAGGACGTCAATTTGCAGTCGAAACGGATGCAGCCGCCTGATTGGCTGTGAAGAGAGGAACAGGATGCAGCGGGTGCCGCGGCGAGTTCCGATCAGATGAAGCTTCTCCAGAACTTTGGCTGTTACCGCAGTAACCGCTGACGTCACCCTCGCCGGCAATTAGCTGGCTGCTGCTCGCCATGCTGGCTGCAATTGACTGCATTAAGGAGAAGGTGGGGGGGAGGGGGGGTCGTCTTTTGACCCCTTCGATGCTGGAGCGCTGCGCATACCCCGGGAACATCCGGGGAAAAAGTTTGTGTAGAAAGATAAATGTTACTTTTCCTGGAAAGTCTTTATTTTTATTGTTACACATTTGAGATTTTCTATACTTTTTGGGATGAGGACTACGACTACTTTCGGTGGTTGTTGCGTCACGACGTCACCCCAGTACCGTTTTTTTTTTTTTTTTAGAGCTGGCGGTCGGCTCTCTCGTAATAGCGATCGGAGCGGCTCACCAGCAGCTGGATTGCTACTGCAAGCAGTGAGAGGGGACATTGCCCCCCCCTCCCTTCACCTCCCGCAGCTCTCTAGGGCTCTCCCGTCCCACCGGCGGGACCCGAGCCACCAGCCGGTGCGTCTCCCGGCTACTCGGAAACCATCGGCGCCAGTTTTTGAAAATCGAAAGCGTTCAAAAGGCACCGATCTTATTGATTTGAATAGTTTGAGTTCAGAGGAGAGATTTAGGGTCTTATAGATCTCTGCATAAAGAGGACCTGTCACCTCTTATTTCTATTACATGAGATCTCCCTATAAAGAGGACCTGTCATCTCTTATTTCTATTACATGAGATCTCCATAAAGAGGACCTGTCATCTCTTATTTCTATTACATGAGATAAATTCTATGTGTCTTCACACGGGTCCGGTGAGCTTCCATTGTGATATTAAAAATCTAGCTCGCTGCATCTCTGATCGATTAAAAAAAAAACGCACCTCCCAGTTGAAATCCATTGGAAACGCGTCAATAACACACCTGTTAAGTTTTTGATGTCCTACAAGGTCTATGGGTGGCTCCTTTGAACCTTGATTTCCGTTGAACCACCCTAGGTCCTCCAAGGTCCATGGTGGTTCCTTGTGCCTTGATTTCCGTTGAACCACCCTAGGTCCTCCAAGGTCCATGGTGGTTCCTTGTGCCTTGATTTCCGTTGAACCACCCTAGGTCCTCCAAGGTCCATGGTGGTTCCTTTGTGCCTTGATTTCCGTTGAACCACCCTAGGTCCTCCAAGGTCCATGGTGGTTGCTTTGTGCCTTGATTTCCATTGAACCATCCTAGGTCCTCCAAGGTCCATGGTGGTTGCTTTGTGCCTTGATTTCCATTGAACCACCCTAGGTCCTCCAAGGTCCATGGTGGTTCCTTTGTACCTTGATTTCCGTTGAACCACCCTAGGTCCTCCAAGGTCCATGGTGGTTCCTTTGTGCCTTGATTTCCGTTGAGCCACCATAGGTCCTCCAAGGTCCATGGTGGTTCCTTTGTGCCTTGATTTCCGTTGAACCACCCTAGTTCCTACAAGGTCCATGGTGGTTCCTTTGTACCTTGATTTCTGTTGAACCACCCTAGGTCCTCCAAGGTCCATGGTGGTTCCTTTGTGCCTTGATTTCCGTTGAGCCACCATAGGTCCTCCAAGGTCCATGGTGGTTCCTTTGAACCTTGATTTCCGTTGAACCACCCTAGGTCCTCCAAGGTCCATGGTGGTTGCTTTGTGCTCTGATTTCCATTGAACCACCCTAGGTCCTCCAAGGTCCATGGTGGTTCTTTTGTGCCTTGATTTCCGTTGAACCACCCTAGGTCCTCCAAGGTCCATGGTGGTTGCTTTGATGTTTGATTTCTGTTGAACCACTTTAGATCCTACAAGGTCCATAGTGGTTCCTTTGAACCTTTTATCCTGTTGAACCATCCTAGGTCCTCCAAGGTCCATGGTGGTTCCTTTGTACCTTGATTTTTGTTGAACCACCCTAGGTCCTCCAAGGTCCATGGTGGTTGCTTTGATGTTTGATTTCTGTTGAACCACCCTAGGTCCTCCAAGGTCCATGGTGGTTGCTTTGTACCTTGATTTCCCTTGAACCACTCTAGGCCCTCCAAGGTCCATGGTGGTTCCTTTGTGCCTTGATTTCCGTTGAACCACCCTAGGTCCTCCAAGGTCCATGGTGGTCCTTTGTACCTTGATTTCCGTTGAACCACCCTAGGTCCTCCAAGGTCCATGGTGGTTGCTTTGTACCTTGATTTCCGTTGAACCACCCTAGGTCCTCCAAGGTCCATGGTAGTTCCTTTTGTACCTTGATTTCCGTTGAACCACCCTAGGTCCTTCAAGGTCCATGGTGGTTCCTTTTGTACCTTGATTTCCGTTGAACCACCCTAGGTCCTCCAAGGTCCATGGTGGTTCCTTTGTGCCTTGATTTCCGTTGAACCACCCTAGGTCCTCCAAGGTCCATGGTGGTTCCTTTGTGCCTTGATTTCCGTTGAACCACCCTAGGTCCTCCAAGGTCCATGGTGGTTCTTTATTGCCTTGATTTCCCTTGAACCACCCTAGGTCCTCGGTGCTTGCTTTGTACCTTGATTTCCGTTGAACCACCCTAGGTACTCCAAGGTCCATGGTGGTTCCTTTGTGCCTTGATTTCCGTTGAACCACCCTAGGTCCTCCAAGGTCCATGGTGGTTCCTTTGTGCCTTGATTTCCGTTGAACCACCCTAGGTCCTCCAAGGTCCATGGTGGTTTCTTAGAACCTTGATTTCCGTTGAACCACCCTAGGTCCTCCAAGGTCCATGGTAGTTCCTTTTGTACCTTGATTTCCGTTGAACCACCCTAGGTCCTTCAAGGTCCATGGTGGTTCCTTTTGTACCTTGATTTCCGTTGAACCACCCTAGGTCCTCCAAGGTCCATGGTGGTTCCTTTGTGCCTTGATTTCCGTTGAACCACCCTAGGTCCTCCAAGGTCCATGGTGGTTCCTTTGTGCCTTGATTTCCGTTGAACCACCCTAGGTCCTCCAAGGTCCATGGTGGTTCTTTATTGCCTTGATTTCCCTTGAACCACCCTAGGTCCTCGGTGCTTGCTTTGTACCTTGATTTCCGTTGAACCACCCTAGGTACTCCAAGGTCCATGGTGGTTCCTTTGTGCCTTGATTTCCGTTGAACCACCCTAGGTCCTCCAAGGTCCATGGTGGTTCCTTTGTGCCTTGATTTCCGTTGAACCACCCTAGGTCCTCCAAGGTCCATGGTGGTTCCTTTGTGCCTTGATTTCCATTGAACCACCCTAGGTCCTCCAAGGTCCATGGTGGTTCCTTTGTACCTTGATTTCCGTTGAACCACCCTAGGTCCTCCAAGGTCCATGGTGGTTCCTTTTGATGTTTGATTTCTGTTGAACCACTTTAGATCCTACACGGTCCATGGTGGTTTCTTAGAACCTTGATTTCTGTTGAACCACCCTAGGTCCTCCAAGGTCCATGGTGGTTCCTTTGATGTTTGATTTCTGTTGAACCACTTTAGATCCTACAAGGTCCATGGTGGTTTCTTAGAACCTTGATTTCTGTGGAAAACTACCCTTTGCTCCCTCTCCTACCGTGGGAAAGGAAAACAAGTGGGAAATGTTTGGTTGTGTTATCTTCCAGCTTGGATTTTCGCTGGGCAACTGAAAATCTAATTAGCACCACATCCCTAGATACATAGTAGTATATAAAGAAGGATTTTTGTGGGACTTTTAACGTGCAAGGAATACAAAAATATAGAAAAATATATGAATTTAATAGACTAAATATTCATTTTATATGAATACATTCAAAAATGTATTTTGATATATAAACAGAAGGTGCAAACTGATTAGATAGAAGAAAAATATTGTCCTGAAGAAGCCATTTTATGTTTTTTTATTTTTATTTGATTCTTTACTCCTAGAAATTTTCTTTTCTTTTTTTTTTTTTTTTTAATGCTAATTTCTCATACAACGTGTTAGAAAAGAAAACATTTAGATTCTGGCCGGGGGCCATTTCCGGCAATAACACCAACAAGTCGCAGTTAACAAGACCGTTCTCTCCGCTCCAGCAGCCCGAGAGCTTGTTCTGGATCTACGAGTGGCACTTTGTGAGTGCGGCCACCCCGGGCGAGACAACGCGCGGGTCAGCGGTCTGAGTGCGCTCATTCATGTCCTACAGACCGGACCAGCCAGGTACTCCTGTTACTGCGTGCCGAGGCGCAACGCCGCTTTTACCGCAAAGCTGAGGAACGCAGGCTGCAAATATTAATATTATAGCTCTGACATATACCGCAGCGCTGTACAGAGATCACTGAGCCAATCACATCAGTCTCTGTACCAGAGGAGCTTACACTCTAATGTCCCCTCCCCCCACAGTCACATCAGTCTCTGTACAGAGGAGCTTACACTCTAATGTCCCCTCCCCCCACAGTCACATCAGTCTCTGTACAGAGGAGCTTACACTCTAATATCCCCTCCCCCCCACACAGTCACATCAGTCTCTGTACAGAGGAGCTTACACTCTAATGTCCCCCCCCCCCCCACAGTCACATCAGTCTCTGTACAGAGGAGCTTACACTCTAATGTCCCCTCTCCCCACATCACATCAGTCTCTGTACAGAGGAGCTTACACTCCAATGTCCCCTCCCCCCACAGTCACATCAGTCTCTGTACAGAGGAGCTTACACTCTAATGTCCCCTCCCCCACAGTCACATCAGTCTCTGTACAGAGGAGCTTACACTCTAATGTCCCCTCCCCCACACATCACATCAGTCTCTGTACAGAGGAGCTTACACTCTAATGCCCCCTCCCCCCCCCCAGTCACATCAGTCTCTGTACAGAGGAGCTTACACTCTAATGTCCCCCCCCCCCCCACATCACATCAGTCTCTGTACAGAGGAGCTTACACTCTAATGTCCCCTCCCTCCACATCACATCAGTCTCTGTACAGAGGAGCTTACACTCTAATGTCCCCTCCCCCCCACATCACATCAGTCTCTGTACAGAGGAGCTTACACTCTAATGTCCCCTCCCCCCCACATCACATCAGTCTCTGTACAGGGAAGCTTACACTCTAATGTCCCCTCCCCCCCACAATCACACACTACTATTATACATTTATATAGCTCTGACATATACCGCAGCGCTGTACAGAGAACACTGAGCCAATCACATCGGTCTCTGCACCTCCTATCCTGGTGGGAGGGGGGTTTATTTTTCACAAAATGTTTTATTCCATCTTTAAATGGCAACAAAGTATTCTCTGATACATTCATTAAAAATCCATTAAAACTGCAAATGTGATTTTCCCAGTAATGAGGAAGATGGAACTCTGTAAACCCCCCCCCCCCCCAAATCCACCCCCGTCTACTCAGGAGTATCAAGTTCATCGTTTACATCGGAGTGCTCCTAATCTCAGCTTGTCACTTGTATAGAAGACACCTGTCCACAGAAGCAATCAACCGGATCCCAATCTCTCCACCATGGCCAAGACCAAAGAGCTGTCCAAGGATGTCGGGGAGAAGATTGGAGATCTACACAAGGCTGGAATGGGCTACAAGACCCTCGCCAAGCAGATTGATGGGAGGAGACAACAGCTGGGGGGATTATTCACAAATGGAAGAAACACAAAATAACGGTGACTCTCCCTCTGTCTTAGGGTTGTCCCCTCATTCCTTTAAACCCGAACACCTTTTTTTCTTCATTAATGTTTGGTTAGTTCAATATCCCCATCTCTTTGGGGACCAAAGAATTCAAGTGGGGGGAGAATGTGGCCATGAAGTACACAGGTTCTTATTTAATGCAGATAAGACACCAAGTGAGTTTAATCACCACCTTAACCTCAGAACCTGTGTACTTCATGGCCACATTCTCCCCCCACTTGAATTCTTTGGTCCCCAAAGAGGTGAGGATATTAAACTAACCAAACATCAATGAAGAAAAAGAGGTGTTTAGTTCTAAAGGGATGAGGTGGCAACCCTACTCAGTCTGGGGCTCCATACAACATCTCGCCTCGTGGAGATTCAATGATCATGAGAACGGTGAGGAATCCGCCCAGAACTACACGGGAGGATCTTGTCAATGATCTCAGCTGGGACCATCGTCACCAAGAAAACAATCGGTAACACACTACACCGGGAAGGACTGAAATCCTACAGCACCCGCAAGGTCCCCCTGCTCAGGAAATCACATGTACAGCCCCCGTCTGATGTCTGATAATGAAGATCTGAATGATTCCGAGGAAAACTGGGGGAAAGTTCTGTGGTCAGAGGAGACCAAAATCGAGCTCTTTGGCATCAACTCGCTGTGTTTGGAGGAGGAGGAATGCTGACTATGACCCTAAGAACACCATCCCCCACCGTCATCCATGGAGAACACCATCCCCCACCGTCATCCATGGAGAACACCATCCCCCACCATCATCCATGGAGAACACCATCGCCCCACCATCATCCATGGAGAACACCATCCCCCCCACCATCATCCATGGAGAACACCATCCCCCACCGTCATTCATGGAGACCACCATCTACCACCGTCCTACATGGAGAACACCATCCCCCACCGTCATCCATGGAGAACACCATCCCCCACCGTCATCCATGGAGAACACCATCCCCCCACCGTCATCCATGGAGAACACCATCCCCCCACCGTCATCCATGGAGAACACCATCCCCCCACCGTCCTACATGGAGAACACCATCCCTCCACCGTCCTACATGGAGAACACCATCCCCCACCGTCATCCATGGAGAACACCATCCCCCACCGTCATCCATGGAGAACACCATCCCCCACCGTCATCCATGGAGAACACCATCCCTCACCGTCCTACATGGAGAACACCATCCCCCACCGTCATCCATGGAGAACACCATCCCCCCACCGTCATCCATGGAGAACACCATCCCCCACCGTCATCCATGGAGAACACCATCCCCCACCGTCATCCATGGAAAACACCATCCCCCACCGTCATCCATGGAGAACACCATCCCCCACCGTCATCCATGGAGAACACCATCCCCTACCGTCATCCATGGAGAACACCATCCCCCACCGTCATCCATGGAGAACACCATCCCCCACCGTCATCCATGGAGAACACCATCCCCCACCGTCATCCATGGAGAACACCATCCCCCACCGTCATCCATGGAGAACACCATCCCCCATCGTCATCTATGGAGAACACCATCCCCCACCGTCATCCATGGAGAACACCATCCCCCACCGTCATCCATGGAGAACACCATCCCCCACCGTCATCCATGGAGAACACCATCCCCCACCGTCATCTATGGAGAACACCATCCCCCACCGTCATCTATGGAGAACACCATCCCCCACCGTCATCCATGGAGAACACCATCCCCCACCGTCATCCATGGAGAACACCATCCCCCACCGTCATCCATGGAGAACACCATCCCCCACCGTCATCCATGGAGAACACCATCCCCCACCGTCATCCATGGAGAACACCATCCCCCACCGTCATCCATGGAGAACACCATCCCCCACCGTCATCCATGGAGAACACCATCCCCCACCGTCATCCATGGAGAACACCATCCCCCACCGTCATCCATGGAGAACACCATCCCCCATCGTCATCTATGGAGAACACCATCCCCCACCGTCATCCATGGAGAACACCATCCCCCACCGTCATCCATGGAGAACACCATCCCCCACCGTCATCCATGGAGAACACCATCCCCCACCGTCATCCATGGAGAACACCATCCACCACCATCATCCATGAAGAACACCATCCCCCACCATCATACATGGAGGGGAAACATTATGCTTTGGGGGTGTTTTTCTGCTAAGGGGACAGGACAACTTCCCTGCATCAAAGGGACGATGGGCAGGGCCATGTACCATCAAATATTGGGTGAGAACCTCCTTCCCTCAGCCAGGGCATTGAAGATGGGTCATGGACGGGTCTTCCAGCATGACAATGACCCAAAACACACAGCCAACGCAACAAAGGAGTGGCTCAAGAAGCACATTACAGTCCTGGAGTGTCCAAGCCAGTCTCCAGACCTTAATCCCAAAGAAAATATGTGGAGGGAGCTGAAGGTTCGAGTTGCCAAACGTCAGCCTGGAGACCTTAAGGACTTGGAGAGGACAAAATCCCTCCAGAGATGTTGAGAACCTGGAGGCCAACTCCAAGAAGCGTCTGACCTCTGTGATCGCCAACAAGGGATTCTCCACCGACTACCAAGTCATGTTCTGTGAGGGGTTCACATACTTATTTCACTCACTAAAATGGAAATTAATTTATAACTTTTATGAAATGCGTTCTTCTGGATATTTTTGTTGTTGTTCCCTCCCAGTTATAATAAAGCGACCAATAAAATTATAGAGACCGATCGTTTCTTTGTCACAAAATCAGCAGCCGATCAGATTCCCCCCCCCCCTCACTGAATGGAGGGTGTACTGAGCTGTATGTGTGCTGCACTGTGTATACTTATATTCTGCATGCAGGCCAACTACCGTATTTATCGGCGTATACCGCGCACTTTTTTGCCCTTAAAATCAGGGCAAAATCGTTGGTTGCGTGATATACGCCGATACCCGCTTCCCGCGCTGTGTTTGAACCACTCCGCCGACATATACCGAGCGCAGTACACTCGGGTATAGTCGGGCAGGCTCGGCTCCGCTCGCGGTCACGTCCTGTACGTCCTTTACGCGAGAGGAGCCGAGCCTGCCCGAGTATACCCGAGTGTACTGCGCTCGGTATACGTCGGCGGAGTGGTTCAAACACAACGCGGGAAGCGGGGATTGGCTGAAAAACACAGCAGGGAGGACACCACGATGGCCGCAGAAGGACGCCAGACCGATGGACGCCGGGCAAGACACCGATGAGGGGCATCCAAACTGTAAATATTTCTTTCTTTTTTTTTTTTTTCAGGAATTTTCCTTCTAGGTTAGGGGTGCGCGCTATACGCCAGGGCGCGTTATATGAAGATAAATACGGTAATCGATTATGAAAATAGTTGACGATTGATCGATCAGTCGTCTCGGCCGTAGATTGTACAGACAAGTTCACACGTATGTTTATTTGCTTTTCATATTCGAATTTCCCGTCGCATGATCCGATTTGCAGAGCGATCGCCGCAGGAGATGGGCAGCGACCATCGGAGATCCGCGGGAAAATAATTCCGTCGTTGCGGGAAGTTGAGTTCTTAAAAAAAATAATAATAATAATAAATAATCCCGTCTATTGTTAAATTTTTTTTATATGTTTATTTCTTTTTTTGGCGTTTTCGGTAGGAATGGCGCGTGTGTGTGTGCGCGCGGCGGATTGGTCACCTAGCCAGGTGTGCGAGTGATGGCGAGAGAGGAAGTGTTGCGTCGGGTCCCCCTCCCCCACCCCTGAAGTGTCACCACTTTATTTTACTCTGAAACTCGGTACAACTTTTTTTTTTTTTTGCACAAATGTTGTTGCCGGGAGACGTTTGACGTCAGTGTGATCTCCACAAGAAGCTTTGTGTGTTTATCTGCTCTGGGCGAATCCAGCGACGGCGGGGGGGGGGGGGGGGGGGGGGGGGGGGGGGGACTCGGCTGCTCACATTTCAGCTTTGTTCTTCCATATTCTCTGCACAAAAACTTCTCCAATCTGCTGACAAACTTTATTTTTTTTTTTCATACTTTGTTTCCATTTCTGCCAAAAAAAGAACAGAAAAAAAAATTAATAAAATCCATCGCAATCTCGCATTTCTGTAAACGCGTTCGGAACTTTCTCCAGAGAATTTTTTTTGGGGGGGGAAATGTGTTTTGTGTCTGCAGAACAGGTGGAAAGAATATCCAGAGGAGAACACGCGGGGGTGGGGGGAGGGGAGGGGAGGGGGGGTATTATTATCAAGAAATCATTTATTTGGGTGGAGGGTGTCTCTGAACATTGTTGTGCCAAATAATATTTCATTAAAGTGGTTGGAAAAGAGGACAGCGCGCTTCAAGGGGTGGTAAAGGTTTTTTATTTTCTAAGTAGGTTCCTTTAACCACTTAAGGACCGGACCAATATGCTGCTAAATGACCCAAGGGGTTTTTACAATTCGGCACTGCATCGCTTTAACAGAATATTGCGCGGTCGTGCAATGTGGCTCCCAAACAAAATTGGCGTCCTTTTTTTCCCCACAAATAGAGATTTCTTTTGGTGGTATTTGATCACCTCTGCGGTTTTTATTTTTTGCGCTATAAACAAAAATAGAGCGACAATTTTGAAAAAAATTCAATATTTTTTACTTTTTGCTACAATAAATATTCCCCAAAAACATATATAACATTTTTTTCCTCAGTTTAGGCCGATACGTATTCTTCTACCTATTTTTGGTTAAATAACGCAATAAGCGTTTATCGATTGGTTTGCGCAAAATTTATAGCGTTTACAAAATAGGGGATAGTTTTATTATTATTATTTTTTTTTTACTACTAATGGCGGTGATCAGCGTTTTTTTTTCGTGACTGCGACATTACGGCGGACACTTCGGACAATTTTGACACATTTTTGGAACCATTGTCATTTTCACAGCAAAAAATGCATTTAAATTGCATTGTTTATTGTGAAAATGACAGTTGCAGTTTGGGAGTTAACCACAGGGGGCGCTGTAGGAGTTAGGATTCACCTAGTGTGTGTTTACAACTGTAGGGGGGTGTGGCTGTAGGAATGACGTCATCGATCGAGTCTCCCTATAAAAGGGATCACTCGATCGATGCAGCCTCCACAGTGAAGCACGGGGAAGCTGTGTTTACATACGGCTCTCCCCGTTCTTCAGCTCCGGGGAGCGATCGCGAGGGGGCGGCTATTCCCGGATCGCTCCTGAAGCCACGGGAACCGCCGCATGTACGGGGGGGTCCCAATCGGACCCCCGACCCACGTCTAGGCAGGGATGTACAGGTACGCCAATGTGCCTGTCCGTGCCATTCTGCCGACGTATATGTACATGCGGCGGTCTGGAAGTGGTTAAACTCGTGCATTGTGGGTGCACTTACTTTTTTCTTCCATTTCCCTTCTAAATATTTTTTTTTCTGTCTTTGTCTGAATTTCTCACTTCCTGTTCCTCCTCAGTAAGCTTGCCCCCCATCATCCGAGCCGTTCTGGTTGGGGGGTTAGTCAGCTACATCCCTGCGAGGAGACGCTGTGTTCACAGGGCGGCGAGCACGCTGACTAACCCCCGGCCAGAACGGCTCGGGTGATGGGGGGAAATGTGTTTTGTGTCTGCAGAACAGGTGGAAAGAATATCCAGAGGAGAACACGTGGGGGGAGGGGGGCGGGGGTATTATTATCAAGAAATAATTTATTTGGGTGGAGGGTGTCTAATGAAATATTATTATTTGGCACAACAATGTTCAGAAAGTGGTTGGAAAAGAGGACAGCGCGCTTCAAACCTTTACAACTTTATTATTCTCCTCTACATACACATCATGTACTACAAGGCTCACCAGATCTCCTACCTTTGCTATCCAACGCTGTGAATTTCTATTTTATTCATATAAATATAGATGGAAAAGGGGTTTTTAATTGATTTTTTACTTTTTCTTTTTTGCATTGGAGCCAAAGCATTGCAGATATGATCAAATAGTTGTGGGTACAACGATTATTTAATATTAATATATTATATATACACACAGTATCTATTCTATCTATCTATGTAAAACTAATTATATTTTTATTTTGTGTGTGTGTGTGTGTGTGTATATATATATATAATATACACACACACACACACACCTTTTTTGTGTGTTTTTGTGTGTTTTAGATGGTAGATAATGTTAAAAATCTGTGCTCATTTTTTTTTTTAAAGCTAGAGCTGCACGATTCTGGCTAAAATGAGAATCACAATTATTATTTTTTTGTTTAGAGGATAGATCACGATTCTCTCACGATTGTCGCGGCGTAACATCAACTTTCACCTTAAACAAAAAAATTGGGCTAACTTTACTGTTTCGTTTTTTTTATTCTTTTATTAATTAAAGTGTATTTTTTTCCAAAAATTGCGTTTGAAAGACCGCTGTGTGACCTAAAATATTGCAGCAATCGGCATTTTATTCCCCCGGGTCTCTGCTAAAAAATATATATATATATATATAATGTTTGTGAGTTCCAAGTAATTTTCCAGCACAAATTACCGATTTTAACTTTGTAAGAAACAAGCGTCAGAAAAAGGTTTAGACTTTAAGAGGTTAAACTTCCCTGATTTACACGCCAAGTTTCACCCCTTTGATCTAAGAAGGAAGAGATACAATGTTTCTACTTCTCTACAAACACAGACAATGTTGTTAAAAACTTGCCAGAGTGAGGAGAGACGTCTCTACATCGGGAAACTCTGCAATAGAGATCGTGAGAGGGGGGGGGGGTGGGGGGATTAAATTGCGATCATGATTTTTTTTAACAATTAATTGTGCAGCTCTAATGAAGGCATACATAGGTCACGCCCACCTATGTAAATGCCGTCCGCACCGCACATGTGAGGTATCACCGCGAACGTCAGAGTGAGAGCGATAATTCTAGTGCAAGACCTGCCCTGTAACTCCAAACTGGTTACCTGTGGAAATCTTTAAAACTTTGACTATGGAGATTTTGTAGTGCCAACGTTTTGGCGGCATTCCACGAGCGTGCGCAATTATAAAGCGTGACCTATTCGGTATCTATTTACTCGGCGTAACATCATCTTTTATATTTTACAAAAACAATTGGGTTATGTATATCCATTTTTTTTTTAATTCATTATCTACAATGATTTATTAAAACAAATTGCATTTCTAAAGTCACTGCGCCTCTGCGCAAACACCATGTGACACAAAAAATGGCAATGACCTCTGTTTTATTCTCTAGAGCCTCTGCTAAACAAATAATAATATAGCTCGATCTCTCTCTCTCTCTCTCTCTCTCTCTCTCTCTCTCTCCTTTTCTTTCTTTCTTTCTTTCTTTCTTTCTTTCTTTCTTTCTTTCTTTCTTTCTTTCTTTCTTTCTTTCTTTCTTTCTTTCTTTCTTTCTTTCTTTCTATCTATCTATCTATATAAAAAATATATATATTAATATTTCTCTCTCTCTCTCTCTCTCTCTCTCTCTCTCTCTCTCTCTCTCTCTCTCTCTCTCTCTCTCTCTCTCTCTCTCCTTTTCTTTCTTTCTTTCTTTCTTTCTTTCTTTCTTTCTTTCTTTCTTTCTTTCTTTCTTTCTTTCTATCTATCTATCTATATAAAAAATATATATATTAATATTTCTCTCTCTCTCTTTCTCTGAGCTATATATATATATATATATATATATATATATATATCTACAGTAGATGGATATAATATAAAACATAATCTCTATATTCCTCTATCTATATCTCATGTGTGTATATATATATAATATGGAGGTATATAGAGGAAGATTTTTTTTTATATATTATATCTCTCTCTCTAGCTATCTATATACTGTAGATATAATAATATAAAAAATAATCTCTCTCTATATACCTCTATCTATATCTCTATCTAGATAGATATATAGATATATATATATATATATATATAAATCTCCATCTAATATATATATATATATATATATATACTGTAGATGGATATAATAATATAAAAAATAATCTCTATATACCTCTATCTATATCATAGATAGATAGAGATAGATATATATATATATAGATATATAGATAGATATAGATATATATATATAGATATATATATATATAGATATATAGATAGATATAGATATATATATATATATATATATATATATATATATATATATATATATATATATAGATATATATATAGATATATAGATATATATATATAGATGGAGGTATATAGAGAGAGATTAATATATATAGATAGTGATATAGATAGAGGTATATAGAGAGAGATTATAATTTTTAATATTATTATGTTTATCTACAGTATATGTGTGTATGTATATATATATATATATATATATATATATATATATACACAATCTATTTGGGGGTTCTAAGCAACTTTCTAGCATAAATACCACCAATTTTTACACATATGAGAGAAGTGTCCGGTAGGTTGCTAAAGCAGAGCCCCGCCCTGGAAATCTCCGGATTGTATCGGCAGAAATACGAATCTTCCCGCAGTCGCCGTTCCTCTGTATGGAGATATTTGCCCGGCGTTCCGCTTTAACATTTTCTGGTTTTCCGGTCGCCGCAGGAATATATTTATTTTCCCGAAGTGGTGACGGGATTTTGTAATGTGGCCGGCGTTTGGCGCAGTGAAATCTGTCCGATAGAATATTTTTTTGGGGTGGGGGGATAAGTCGCAGCGCTTCCATTCTACCTGCCCACAGACAGACGAGCTGCAGATACTTCTCAGTTTTTCAGTCACTTCCCCTTTAAATTCCTCCGGCTGATCTTCTGGCGCTCGCCCTTGTTGCCGACCGACTTTTCTTTTCACTTTGAATATTTGAATTTGCCTATGAAAAAAAATGGCGGCAGCTGCTGACGTCAATGTGTTTCTCAGACTTAATGAACCCGGACTTTCATATTCGAGTTGTTTTTGTATCTTCTTCCTCTTTTTTTTGATGTGAGTGTGGCGGTTTAGAGGGGGGGAGGGGGGCAGCTGTCCCGACTCAGATCTGGCTGCACGTCTTTGTGGTCTGTGCTGGGATTGGTACAATGCTTATCTCCAAACCATCCCCCCCCCCCCCGGGGCTTAGAGGGTGTTTGGTGGGTTCCAGAAACGTGTGCCGCCCCTCCCCCTCTTAGGGTGGGTTCCAGAGACGCGTGTCGCTCCCCCTTAGGGTGGGTTCCAGAGACGCGTGTCGCCCCCCCCCCTTAGGGTGGGTTCCAGAGACACGTGCGGCCCCCCCCCTTAAGGTGACTTCCAGAGACGCGAGCCGCCCCCTTAGGGTGGGTTCCAGAGACGCGTATCGCCCCCCCCCCCTTAGGGTGGCTTCCAGAGATGCGTGCCGCCCCCTCCCCTTAGGGTGGGTTCCAGAGAAGCGTATCGGCCCCCCCCTTAGGATGGGTTTCAGAGACGCATGCCACCCCCTCCCCCCTTAGGGTGGGTTCCAGAGAAGCATGCCGCCCCCCTTAGGGTGGGTTCCAGAGAAGCATTCCGCCCCCCTTAGGGTGGGTTCCAGAGAAGCATTCCGCCCCCCTTAGGGTGGGTTCCAGAGAAGCATTCCGCCCCCCTTAGGGTGGGTTCCAGAGAAGCATTCCGCCCCCTTTAGGGTGGGTTCCAGAGAAGCATGCCGCCCCCTTTAGGGTGGCTTCCAGAGGGGCGTATCGCCCCCTCCCCCCTTAGGGTGGGTTCACTCTGCTGCAGGCTCCTGACAATCATGCGTTAAGCCAGCCTGGTGATGTCATTGGGTTACCTGATGCACCAAATATAGCGCAGGACACCGCCCACATACCGCAGAGCGTTGTGGCGCCGTTTGCCATTTAATTATTAACGAATGGCAGCGCAGTACTGCGAGTCTTCACGTTTTGCCGCATTGTGTGCGAATCCAGCCCTGTAACCTGCGTGTATGATGGGAGGTGATGATGTCATACCTCTACCAATAGAAATAGGCGGACTGCCACTTCTAACCCCCCGTGCCAGAAAATGCCGGTCGCCTGGCTCTTCGAGGGATTCCGGGGTGTTTTTATCCATAGCAGATGATGTCATAGTGAGGCGTGGAATCAATTCATTGTATCCATGTGACCCCGAGTGACCCCAATCTGCTACATTGTGTTGGCTATTAAAAGTTTTATTATCTTTATCAGAAAGAAGTTCAGTCTACTAACCCCTCCCCTGACCCCCCCCCCCATGCTGTGCACTAGAATAACCAGAGGGTGGGCATTCTCAGGAGGGTTTGGCCCCTCCCCCTTCCTTATACTGTTCCCTATAATCATTGAGAGGTGTCTCGGTGTCAGAACGCCCCCCCATGCTGTGCCCAATAATCACCAGAGGGTGCCCAGGGTCCCCAGTGTCAAGATGGTTTTGCCCCCTCCCCCACCCCCTATCGGATTCATATGACATTCTCCACCGAAAGGTTACCGGGTGTCCCGAGTCAAAGAGGGGTGTGTGTCCCCCCCCCCATGCTTGTGCCCTGTAATCACCAGAGGGTGGCTGGGTTTCCCTATGTCATGGTAGTTTTGCCCCCCACCCCCGCGCTGTGCCCAATAATCGCCAGAGGGTGCCCGGGTTCCCCATTGTCAAGATGGTTTTGGCCCCTCCCCCCTACCCCTATCCGGTCATATGGCATGCTCCACCAAAAGGTAAACGGGTGTCCCGGTGTCAGAAAGGGGTGTCTCACCCCCCCCCATGCTGTGCCCTGTAATCACCAGAGGGGGGCTGGGTTTCCCCATTTCATGGTAGTTTTGCCCCCCCCCCAATGCTGTGCCCTATAATAATGTCGTCCCGGTGACAAAGGGGGCCCCCCTTCCCATGCTGTTCCCTATCATCACCAGAGGTTGGCTGTGTCCCCCCCCCCCCCAATCCTGTGTCCTTTAATCAGGTTGGCCGGATGTCCCGGTGTCGGCACACAACAGCCGATGCAATCCATACCTCTCCGGGCCGCCGCTTTGTGGTTTCCTTTGTGGTTTGGCTGATGGGAGCGAAGCGCGTTGCGTCATCTCACTCTGAGATTCTTGATATGTGGCCGCCTGACATACGCCGATTGACGTCACAAAGGAATAGCAGGGCGACCGCAGAGCATCGCAGCGTGACCGGCTCCCTCCAGAGCACCCCACTTCCTCCAACCGCTTCTCTACTAAAGGGCCACTCCGCTGCCAGCTGATATCTCAGAGTTTGGTGGGCGCCGGGCGCTTCATGCTTCCTTCTGTACACAATGATACATGGCGTGCCTGTGTGTGTGTGTGTGTGTGGGGGGGGGTCATGACACTAGTTTGTGAAGGTGTCAGGCTCCAATATTTTGTCCCCTTTTGCAACTATAAAAAGAGATGAGAGTCGGTGGCCGATATACTGCTCCTCGGCTCGGCTCGATTCCCCCGATCTTTGGTCCCGCTTCCTGCAGGGGAAAGTGTGGGGCGGATGGACGAGCGATTGATGGAGGGGGGGTGACGAACCGCCCGGGAAGGGTGGCAGGTTATTTGCCCCCCCCCCCCTTCCAAAATGGAGCACCAGCCGCCACTGATTACAAATAGAGTGACAAGAAGAAAGACGTTGGAGAAAGAAAGACATAAGAAGTCCGGTTTGTAGTTTGTGAGAAGCCATGTGGGGGAGGGGACACAGCAAACATGTGGGGGAGGGGACACAGCAGACATGTGGGGGAAGGAGCTCTGGTCACATGACACCAAAATTCTACTTTTCCTCTATGTGTGGGGGGAAAACTAACACTGCACATCACCCTGAACACACCATCCCCACCGTGAAACATGGTGGTGGCAGCATCATGTGGTGGGGATGCTTTTCTTCAGCAGGGACAGGGAAGCTGGTCAGAGTTGATGGGAAGATGGATGGAGACAAATACAGGACAATCTTAGAAGAAAAAGACTTGAGACCGGGGGGGGGGGGGGGGGTTCACCTTCCAGCAGGACAACGACCCTAAAGTACAGCCAGAGCTACAATGGAATGGATTAGATCAAAGCCTATTCATGTGTTAGAATGGCCCAGTCACAGTCCAGACCTAAATCCCATTGAGAATCTGTGGCAAGACTTGAAAATTGCTGATCACAGACGCTCTCCATCCAATCTGACAGAGCTTGAGATATTTTACAGAGAAGAAGAATGGAGGAGAAATGTCCCTCTCTAGATG
>NW_024404488.1:32500-127844 GCF_905171775.1 Rana temporaria | reverse complement strand
AGACGCAGAGCACAGAGCAGACGCAGAGTACAGAGCAGAGTACAGAGGAGACGCAGAGTACAGAGGAGAGTACAGAGGAGACGCAGAGTACAGAGGAGAGTACAGAAGAGACGCAGAGTACAGAGGAGAGTACAGAGGAGACGCAGAGTACAGAGGAGACGCAGAGGAGACGCAGAGTACAGAGGAGACGCAGAGTACAGAGCAGAGTACAAAAGAGACGCAGAGTACAGAGGAGACGCAGAGTACAGAGGAGATAACAGAGTACAGAGGAGACGCAGAGTACAGAGGAGATAACAGAGTACAGAGGAGACGCAGAGTACAGAAGAGACGCAGAGTACAGAAGAGACGCAGAGCACAGAGCAGACACGGAGCAGACACAGAGCAGACACAGAGCAGACACAGAGCAGACGCAGAGCAGACGCAGAGCAGACGCAGAGCAGACGCAGAGCACAGAGCAGACGCAGAGTACAGAGCAGACGCAGAGTACAGAGCAGAGTACAGAAGAGACGCAGAGTACAGAGGAGAGTACAGAGGAGACGCAGAGTACAGAGGAGACGCAGTGTACAGAGGAGACGCAGAGTACAGAGCAGAGTACAGAAGAGACGCAGAGTACAGAGGAGAGTACAGAGGAGACGCAGAGTACAGAGGAGACGCAGAGTACAGAGGAGACGCAGAGTACAGAGCAGAGCACAGAGGAGACGCAGAGCACAGAGGAGACACAGAGTACAGAGCAGAGTACAGAGCAGAGTACAGAGCAGACACAGAGTACAGAGCAG
Source organism: Rana temporaria (assembly GCF_905171775.1). NCBI lineage: Eukaryota > Metazoa > Chordata > Amphibia > Anura > Ranidae > Rana > Rana temporaria. The sequence goes on along the minus strand of NW_024404488.1, from coordinate 127,068 downwards.
ACGCAGAGTACAGAGCAGACGCAGAGTACAGAGCAGACGCAGAGTACAGAGCAGAGTACAGAGGAGACGCAGAGTACAGAGGAGACGCAGAGTACAGAGCAGAGTACAGAGCAGACGCAGAATGTACAGAGCAGAGTACAGAGCAGACACCCGACAGACAGGAAACCAGCAGAATGAGGATCAGTGGCGGCCACGTCTCTCCCAGGAAAGGAACCCCGGACATCACCTTCCTTACCCAGGGAGCTCCTTCTGTGCCCCTCTCGGATTTAGTCTCACTCTGCCTTCATGACTAAGCCCCATCAACTGCCACCCCTGACCACTCACAGGTGGCATCAGTGACCAGTAAAGTATTCTCATTGGACAGAGGGATGGCAGGGGGTGGAGTTCAGCCATCAAGACAGGAAAAGTCAGACTGAAATAAAAGTGAACCCACATCAGAGAGGGGAAGAGACGGAAGATCTCTGGCTAATAAGGAGAATGGAGGACATCTCTATTTATAATGTGAATATCCATCCTTCTAAACATCTGTTTGTGTGGATCGGTATTGGGGTGATGATCACCGTCTCGGGGGGCCATGATCACCGTCCCGGGGGGGGTGATGATCGCCGTCCCGGGGGTGTCACCTCCATAAATCCTCTTCTAACTCTCCCAGAAATGTCCCTTCACTTGGAAATCCCTAAAACCTCCTTCTGCAGATTCTCATCACATCTACCAATCCATAGAGAGACATACAGCGAGATCTCCTACCGGCGCTCCTCCATACTGCGCAGTCATCGGCCCTCCGGCCCCTCGTGTGGACAGGGAAGTGGATTGGCTTTCAGATTACTGGGAGAAATCATCTTCTGGGTTTTCAAAACAGAAACATTTGACATCCGATAATGCCGATCAATTTGTGTCACCAGACCCATCCCCCACACACACAGCGTCTCCGATACATTAAAGGGAAACAATCAGGGGGAGAATGACACACCCCTCAGGGAATGACACCCTCCAAGGATACCCCTTACAGACGCTTTGGCAGAGGAAACCTTCCAAAGTTACCCCTTACACTCCCCTTGGGGGACAATTTACTCTAAGTTTAACCCTTACACACCCTTCAGGAGATGACTCCCTCCAAAGATACCCCTTACCTTCCCTATTGGGGGATCACTCCCTCCATGGATACCCCTTACACAACCCTCAGGGGATGACTCCCTCCAAGGATACCCCTTACAAACCCTTTGAGGGATGACACCCTCCAAATTTTCCTCTTACACATCCTTTAGGGGATGAAGCCCTTCATGGAAGCTCCTTCCACACCCCTCAGGAGATGACTCCCTCCAAAGATATCCCTTACCTTCCCTATTGGGAGATCACTCCCTCCAAGGATACCCCTTACACAACCCTCGGGGGAGGACTTTCCTCTAAGGATACGCCTTACACACACCCCTAGGGATGACGTCCTCGAAGGTTGCCCCTCTCACACCCCTCAGGGAATTACTTCCTCCAAGGATACTCCTTACACACCCCTCAGGGAATTACTTCCTCCAAGGATACCCCTTACACACCCCTCAGGGAATTACTTCCTCCAAGGATACTCCTTACACACCCCTCAGGGAATTACTTCCTCCAAGGATACCCCTTACACACCCCTCAGGAAATTACTTCCTCCAAGGATACCCCTTACACACCCCTCAGGGAATTACTTCCTCCAAGGATACCCCTTACACACCCCTCAGGGAATTACTTCCTCCAAGGATACCCCTTACACACCCCTCAGGGAATTACTTCCTCCAAGGATACCCCTTACACACCCCTCAGGGAATTACTTCCTCCAAGGATACTTCTTACACACCCCTCAGGGAATTACTTCCTCCAAGGATACTCCTTACACACCCCTCAGGGGATGACGCCCTCCAAGGATACCCCTTACAGATACTTTGACAGAGGACACCTTCCAAAGTTACCCCTTACACTACCCTTGGGGGACAATTTACTCTAAGTATAACCCTTACACACCCCTCAGGGGATGACTTCCCCCAAGGATACCCCTTACACACCCCTCGGAGGAGGACTTCCTCCAAAGATACCCAGCATGCACCTCTGCAGTTCAGGGGTGTGGAATTTGCCCGGACGTGGAATGTTCCGGTTGGGATGATTCTTTGCATCTCAGATATGAAATATCAGATTGTTTCCCTTTAATTCCAACATTCTCCACCAAACGGCTCCTCTCAGATGATGTGCCATACTCATTACACCAGGCTCCGCCTCCAACTGAACCCCAAAAACACCCGGCAGAGAAAGGACATTTGAAGTCTTTTTATTGTTTGTGGTCATCATACATTAGAAAGCACTGAGGCGAGATTAACATCGTCCCAAAAGAAGTTCTAGACAAGTAGTAAAGTTCACACTTTATAAAAGTTACATTACGGTGAGAGAACGCCGAGTCCCTCCTACCATGGGGGTTATTGCTCTCTGGGGGACGGAGGGGGAGGGGCCATGTCTGAAGCGGGGGATGGATTCGAGGGGCCCGTTTATAAAGAGCGTCTCCTCCTCTCTCCAATTTCAAACATGACGACGAAGCAATATTTTTTTTCGACAAACAAAATAAAACCCGACGCGGATTTGAGGAGAATCTCCTCGCCGTCCCTGTATAGAGTATATATATTGGATTGAACCGCGGTCGGGGGATGGGAGTTACCGAAAAAACTGGAGGAAAATCGCCACAAAACCGGAAAAAAAACGATTTACAAAACAGAAAAGGAGAACTTCCATCTTTTATAAACGGCCCCTCGACGTCACCACGTCTCTCCGGGACACAAAGAGGACCTGTCTCCTGCCCAGGACCAACTGGAGGCATTCCACCTCCCGCCATGCCACCGCCGCCGCCCTCCAGTATTTATCTACATTGGCTCCTGTGCAGGGGAGAGGCACCTGCAAAAAATAAAAATTCTGTGCTTGCCCACACTTTAGAGGGCGCAGACAGACAGGGCGTCAATGGGGCAGGGGGGCAGAGAGGAAAGCGGGGGGGGGGGGCAAATGGGTAATGGAGTCAGTGACACGGCAGCCAGCAGAGGTTATGATGACAGGGCAATCCATGTATCCTGCACCCACCTATCTGTATGACACTTCCTGTATGGCACCAGTAATGGCAGGAGGCAGTATTTCCTGCACCCCCCCCCCCGCCATGGGTGTCACACTGTATCTGCCCTGGCACCAGTAATGGCAGAAGGCAGTATTTCCTGCACAGACACCCCCCCCCCCCATGGGTGTCACACTGTATCTGCCCTGGCACCAGTAATGGCAGAAGGCAGTATTTCCTGGACCCCCCCCCCTCCCCATGGGTGTCACACTGTATCTGCCCTGGCACCAGTAATGGCGGGAAGTGCCATTTCCAGCCTCCCATGGGTGTCAAACAATCTGCTCTGGCACCAGTAATAGCAGAAGGCAGTATTTCCTGTTCCCCCCGGATGTCAAATTGCACACACCCTGGCACCATTAATAGTGGAAGGTGGTATTTCCTTGTCTCTCCCCCCCCCCCCCCCCCCCCCCCGGCCATGGGTGTCACACTGTGTCTGCCCTGCCACCATTATTAGCAGAAGGTGGTATGTCCTGCTTCCCCCCCCAATGAGTGTCGCACTGTATCTGCCCTGGCACCATTAATAATGGAAGGTGGTATTTCCTTCTCCCCCCCCCCCCCCCACACCCCCTTGGGTGTCACACTGTATCTGCCCTGGCACCACTAATGGCAGAAGGTGGTATTTCCTGACCCCTCTCCATGAGTTGCACACTGTCTGCCCTGGCACCACTAATGGCGGGAAATGTTTTTTCCTGCTCCCCCCCTTCCATCGAGTGTCACACTGTGTTTGCCCTGGCACCACTAAGGGTGGAAGGTGGCATTTCCTGCCCCCCCTCCCAATCGTGTGTCACACTGTATCTGCCTGGCACCAGTAATGGCATAAGGCAGTATTTCCTGACCCCTCTCCATGAGTTGCACACTGTCTGCCCTGGCACCACTAAAATGGCGGGAAATGGTTTTTCCTGCTCCCCCCCTTCCATCGAGTGTCACACTGTGTTTGCCCTGGCACCACTAAGGGTGGAAGGTGGCATTTCCTGCCCCTCTCCCAATCGGGTGTCACACTGTATCTGCCCCGGCACCAGTAATGGCATAAGGCAGTATTTCCTGTTCCCATGGGTGTCAAACTGCATCTGCCCTGGCACCACTAATGGCAGGAGGTGGTATTTCCTGACCCCTCTCCATGGGTTGCACACTGTCTGCCCTGGCACCACTAATGGTGGAAGGTGGCATTTCCTGCACCCCCCCCCCCCCTCATGGATTTTACACATTTCACACTGTATATGCCCTGGCACCAGCAATGGCAGAAGGTGGTATATCCTGCTCCCTCCAGGTGTCAAATTTCATATGCCCTGGTACCATTAATAGTGGAAGTGGTATTTCCTGCCCATCCCCCCCATGGGTGTCACACTGTGCCTGCCCTGGCACCACTAATGACCCTGCCCCCCCACCCATGGGTGTATCAGCCCTGGCAGCGGTTATGAGGATGGCGTCCGGATGAAGTTACTGGATGGGTGGCGCGGCGATGTCATTAATGCACAGAGCAGCTACAATGAGGAGGAAGCCTGGCAGCAATGAGTATGACTGTTAGCGATTTCTTATAAACAAATTAATATTTTTCATCAACATAAAAAGAGAGAAGCGGAAGATGGAGAAGGAGGGTGAGGAGCAGCTGGCGGGATGTTAGAGGGAGGGATGGCGTTTCGTTAAGTATGGAGACACAGCGCACTCGGGGAAGAAGTCACTGCATGTATGCATAGCACCCTATAGACGAAGACGCCAGGTCACGTGACACGGGCGGCAGACATCGTTACCCCAGCCTTGCTCCATTCACTAGCGCCCTCTGCAGGTCACCAGGGGGGCATGACAGCCCTGCCTATCTCCATTGTGCTGAAGCCGTCTACAAACAATATACTTCTCTATTATTATCGCAGACACGTGCGGGGCGCCACCCGCGGAGCGCCCCCAGACACGTGCGGGGCGCCACCAGACACATGCGGAGCGCCCCCAGACACGTGCGGAGCGCCCCCAGACACGCGTGGAGCGCCACCAGACACGCGCCGAGCGCCACCAGACACGTGCGGAGCGCCCCCAGACACGTGCGGAGCGCCCCCAGACACGCGTGGAGCGCCACCAGACACGCGCCGAGCGCCACCAGACACGTGCGGAGCGCCCCCACACAGCTTGTGCTTGTTAACAGTCTAGAAGCTGGGGATGTCAATGGAAATTGTTATTTTTGTTTTATTTTTATTTTCTTAGAAAAAATAACTATTCTTCTTATAAATTCTACCCGGTTAAGTTTTGTCGGTCCAAGCAGCCGGTTACTCCCTGCAGCTAAGAAAGCGATGGATCTACTTCTAGATGAGATCGCTGGCACCATGCACGCTGCCGATAAAGTGCTCGCTATCAGATGCTATAGAAGGAAAAAAAAAGTCAGAGGAGGCTCCTCCCCTTGCGCTAACATACTGAGCTGATGTCCGCGGACACGGGCCGCGAGGCCGGGCGGCCGCTCGCCGGCGGCTTCTCTCCTTGGCTGAGCGTCCTCTTGCGTTCGCGTACGAGGGCTTTCTGGTGACGCTTCATGCGCTGGAGCTGCTCTTCGGCGCTGATTTTACCTCTTTGGTTGTCGCCGGCGTAAAGGCGCTCAAAGGCACTTTTTGGTCTGTCCTGTCAAAGTGAAAAGAGAAACGACCACCGATGTGACGGAGAGAAAAAAAAAGGGAAAAAAAACGTTCCCGGCGTCTCCGAGGGAAGAAGCAGCCGAGCGTTTTCATGGCGTTACCTTAGAAGTGTCGGTGCCCCTCCGTAACGTGACGTACGATGAGACCGCCGAGGAGGAGGACTGAGGGAGCCTGGAGGTGGAGCCAGAGAAACCTGGGAGAAGAAAAATTGTGAGATACGGGAGATCAGACTTCATCATAAACAGGACTGCTCAACACAATGCATCATAAAGAGGACTGCTCAACACAATGCATCATAAAGAGGACTGCTCAGCACAATGCATCATAAAGAGGACTGCTCAGCACAATGCATAATAAACAGTAGAGCTCAGTAGAGCTGCACAATTAATCGTTAAAAAATCGTGATCTCGATTCCTCCCCCCCTGACGATCTCCAATGCAGAGTTTGCCGATTCTTTCATAGAACAAGTGGAGAAAATTATCAGCTGTCAAAAGAAAATATCCGGCAGTCTGCCAAGTTCTTAACATGAAACATTGTAACTAACTTCCTTCTTAGATCAAATGAAAACTGTGTAAATGAGGGAAGTTTAACCACTTAAAGTCCAGTAGGCAGATTCAGAAAGACTTAGGCTGGCGTATCAGTAGATTATCAGTAGATACGCCAGCCTAAGTCTGAATCTGCGCCGACGCAAATTTAAGCATATTCTGGTAACCAGATACGCCTAAATTAGGCTCATATACGAGCGGCGTAAGTGTCTTACACCGTCGTATCTTAAAGTGTAATTTTTAGGCTGGCCGCTAGGTGGCGCTAGTTCGGAGTTCGGCGTAGAATATGTAAATCACTAGATACGCCTATTCACCAACGTACACCCGGCCGACGCAGTACAGATACGCCATTTACGTAAGGCATTTTCAGGCGTATAGTTATTCCATCAAATAGCTGGACTAGTAACGTTAAGTATGGCCGTCGTTCCCGCGTTGAAATTTGAAAATCTTACGTCGTTTGCGTAAGTCGTCCGTGAATAGGGCTGGACGTAATTTACGTCCACGTTGAAACCAATAGGTCCTTGCGGCGTACTTTGCCGCAATGCACACTGGGATATGTACACGGGCGGCGCATGCGCCGTTCCTAAAAAACGTCAATCACGTCAGGTCACCCCCCATTAACATAAAACACGCCCCCTCAGCCTAATTTGAATTAGGCGCGCTTACGCCCGCCGCATTTACGCTACGCCGCCGTAACTTAGCAGGCAAGTACTTTGTGTAAATACGATACGCTACGCCGCCGCAAGGATGCACCCTCCTACCTGAATCCAGCTACAAACCTTTTTCTGTTGTTTAAGGTAAAATCAATATTTTTTGCTAGAAAATGACTTGGAACCCCCAAACGTTATATATATTTTAGCAGAGACCCCGGGGAATAAAATTGGCGATTGTTGCAATATTTTATGTCACACGGTATTTGCCCCGCGGTCTTTCAAATGCAATTTTTTGGAAAAAATTCACTTCAATGTATAAAAAATAAAATAAAAAAGAAGTGACTGTGAAAGATGATGTTACGCTGCGAGAATCGTGATCTGTCTTCTAAGCCAGGGGTGCCCGACCTTTTGAAGAGAGAGGGCCACTTAAGCGACTTGGTAACCGGTCACGGGGCCACAATGAGCGGAGCGGGCGGATGGCAGGTCCATGTCTGCTCTGTATTTGCAGAGCAGACACGGACACAGCCCACTACACTTTTTTTTTTGCGGATTGGATTGGAGGTAGGAAACAAGCATGGAGGTGACTGGGCATGCTGGGAATTGTAGTCCCCCCCCCCCCCGTATGGGAAACCTCACCACTCCTTCTCTTACCTCTAGTAGGCAACGTTTGGTAACCAGAATCTGAGCCCAGGAAGCCGGACGGCGGGGAGGAGGAGTCGCTGCTGAGATTGGCGAGTTCTGGTTCGCTGACATAAGTGCGCAGTTCTACCTGTGATCACAAAGGAGAAAGGGTGGGGGGGAATTCAGATAAAGTATAAAAACAACAACAAGCTGCTTTATAAGGGAGGAAAAGACACTAAAACCCCGCCTACATCAACTATTTGTCCGGACGTACACTGTGACATCACTTCTAAGGCTGCATTCACATCTAGACGGACGAAATCGCGGCGTTTTGTCGCCGCAAATCGCGGTAAAAATAGCGGCGTTTTGTACCGCGATTTGCGGCGACAAAACGCGGGTATTGTCCGCCTAGATGTGCCCCAAGATGACCCCCTCTATGGAGATGATTGCCATCTCCTAGCCGAACGCTCGAAGACGCCTGAAAAAAAGGTCCGGGACCTTTTTTCACGCCGCAGGCGACAGGCGTCCGGCGTTCGGCGTGGAGATGTGAACCATCTCCATAGAGGGACATGTATTTCCAGCCCTCTGGCGGCAGAGGCGTAGCGCTACAGGCGTAAAAACGCCTAGGTGTGAATGGGGTCTTAGAGGTGTGGTGAAGGGACATTCTTAATATTCCGTGTGTTTAAAGTTTATTTACTTTTTTTGTGGGAATTTTTTGATACAATAAAATACGTTTCCAACCCAATCCAAGTCCAGTTTCTGCCTAATTAACACTTGGTTACCCATCATGGGAGCTTTACTCCTATTTAGGTTTAACCGTCCCTCTCTTCTCTCAACATTGAATGAATGAAAAACTTATATAGCACGGCACATGCGAACTGAATCGCCTCTGGGCGCATTGACACGATGCCGGTACCGAGATCCCACCTAGAGGGATGCAGAGACTGCAACACTGATCAATGTAGGAGGTTCTGCACATGGCCGGCCCCCTTCTATGGTGATTGGTTTATAGCCTGTGGTGGGAACACTCACCCTGTAGTCTCCGTTGGTGCCCTGCCCCATCTCCCGGTCCCTCTTCCTCTCATCCGACTGCCTCTTTAAGCCCCGCACCGATGTATGTCTGACCACAGAGGATTCCCGCGGGGGAGGGGGCAGGGCTGGCGGGGGAGGGATGTTCGGGGGAAGGTCATCTGGACTGTACATGTCCGGCAGGGGAGGTCGCGGCGGGACGCCGTCATCCTGGAAATAGGAGGCACACTTAAAGGGGAACTCCACCCTCAACAAGAGAAGTAACATTGTATCAGAGAAATACAAATAACAAAAATAATAAACAGTATTAATACAATACGAGTCTCCAGTCCGATCATCAATTATCAATTATCATCAATTATCATCAATTATCATCAATTATCAATCATCATCAATTATCAATCATCATCAATTATCATCAATTATCAATCATCATCAATTATCAATCATCATCAATTATCAATTATCATCAATTATCAATCATCATCAATTATCAATTATCATCAATTATCAATTATCAATTATCATCAATTATCATCAATTACAGCCAATAAAACTTTCTATTAAATCTGCAGATATTACACTTCAATCTGCCCATAAATTCTGCAAACAGGACATCAGTGCTCGGGCTAAGGGGTCCTCACCCCCTGGCTCTCCCCCCCCCCCCCCCCCCCCCCCCCCCCCCGGCTCTCCTCCACCCCCCCCCGGCTCTCCTCCACCCCCCGGCTCTCTTCCACCCCCCCGGCTCTCCTCCACCCCCCCCAGCTCTCCTCCACCCCCCGGCTCTCCTCCACCCCCCCCGGCTCTCCTCCACCCGCCCCCCCCCCCCCCCCCGGCTCTCCTCCACCCGCCCCCCCCCCGGCTCTCTTCCACCCCCCCCGGCTCTCCACCCCCCCCCGGCTCTCCTCCATCCCCCCCCAGCTCTCCTCCACCCCCCCCGGATCTCCTCCACCCCCCCCCGGATCTCCTCCACCCCCCCCCAGCTCTCTTCCACCCCCACCAGCTCTCCTCCACCCCCCCCCAGCTCTCCTCCACCCCCCGGCTCTCCTCCACCCCCCCCCCCCCGGCCCTCCTCCCCCCCCCCCCCCAGCTCTCCTCCACCCCCCCCCCCAGCTCTCTTCCACCCCCACCAGCTCTCCTCCACTCGAAAAAGTATTCACACCCCTCTATAGACAGAGCCTGAAAAAGTATTCATACCCCTCTATATACAGCGCCTGAAAAAGTATTCATACTCCTCTATAGACAGAGCCTAAAAAAGTATTCACACCCCTCTATAGACAGAGCCTGAAAAAGAACACATCCCAGCATTGGACCTGCGTTCTGTCTATCACAGGTGCGGGGTCAGGAGGAGGCAGGGCTGTGTGATGACAAGCAGAGTGGAGGCAATTGTAATGTAAGCTGTTACAGCGGGCTATCCTGCTCTGTGATTCCGCAGCTTTCCCCTTCCTCCAATAATGTCTGGCTGCCCTCTCTCTTGATGGTGGGTGCAATGGTGGGCACAGCAAGGCTTGGGCACAGAGGGTGCAATGGTGGGCACAGCGAGGCTGCAACAGTGGGCAAGGCGAGGATGAAATGGTGGGCACAGCGAGGCTTGGGCACAGGGAGGATGCAATGGTGGGCACAGGTGAGGCTGCAACGGTGGGCACAGCGAGGATGCAATGGTGGGCACAGCGAGGATGCAATGGTGGGCACAGCGAGGCTTGGGCACAGAGAGGGTGCAATGGTTGGCACAGCAAGGCTGCAATGGTGGGCACAGCAAGGCTTGGGCACAGGGAGGATGCAATGGTGGGCACAGGTGAGGCTGCATTAATGGGCACAGGTGAACCGGCATTGATGGGCACTGATAAAGTTGTTGTTAATATTTATTTTTGTAACTTAATTCTGCATAAAACATTCAAGTGTCATTTCATTAAATAATTTGGGGGCGTGTTTAGGGGGGTTAGGGGCGGAGTTGGGTGGGGCAACTGGTGGCGAGTAACCCTTGAGGCCTGGCTAGTAGCTCAGGACTTGACATGTTGAGCCCTGTGTACCATATTATACTATTCATGTTATTGTAATATATACATTGTACTATTATTATACATTGTATCATTATATAGAAAATCACGGCGGCCTTTTATCTCAGGCTACATCAGAGCGGCTCCTCCTCCCCTCCCCCGTTACTCACGAGTTTTGGCGGCGTCGGCGCTCGGGTTGGCGACTGAAGGCGCAGTTCTGGTTTCTGCAGCAGCTGCGGCTGGGACTGCGACCTGCTCTGGGTGTACGGCTGATGGTAAAGCCCCGCCTCCAGCGTCTGCATCACAAGACTGGGCTGGTTCTGAGAAGAGACGGATTTACTGCGAACCGAGGTGAACGCCGTACTTCCGGAAGGCACGAAGGTGGAGGAAACCAAAGGCACCGTTTTCCTTTCTGCAAGAGAGAATTTCACACACTTAGCTCTCCGCCCATAAGAGGGCGGGGCACAGGACGCTCCACTCACCAATGACGATTATCTCTCTGACATTAGCGATTGCTGTCCCATATTTTAATTTCTGTATATACAGTCTGTGGATTCTCTCTTCATTGGTCTTCTGTACAGGCAGTAAGGTCAGCATTCCGGCTGAACGGATAAAAACCAATCCCCGTGTCCCCTCCCCCTTTAGTATAACTGAGCCTCAGCCAATCAGAATAGCCTCAGTCTGAGGGATTAGCATTCCCTGGCGTATCGCCCTCATAGGCAGTAGCGCAGTGTACGCAGGAAGGGGCGGAGTCAGGCATCTTACCTGGATTTTTGAACGACTCCACCAGCACTTTATAGTTCAACTTATTGGAGCTGAGACCGGCGGTGACGTCCTCGATCCTCCACAGATCCTTCTGCAGCTGCGTCCGGTCCTGGGGGACAGCGAAGAAGAAATATTGTGTGATGTCACTGCGGTATGACGTGTATTGGGGGATCAGCTGACTGCAGTATGACGTGTATCGGGGGGGTCAGCTGATCGCGGTATGACGTGTATTGGGGGATCAGCTGACTGCAGTATGACGTGTATTGGGGGGTCAGCTGACTGCGGTATGATGTGTATTGGGGGGTCAGCTGACTGCGGTATGACGTGTATTGGGGGGGGGGGTCAGCTGACTGCAGTATGACGTGTATTGGGGGGTCAGCTGATCGCGGTATGACGTGTATCGGGGGGTCAGCTGACCGCGGTATGACGTGTATTGGGGGGGTCCGCTGACCGCGGTATGACGTGTATTGGGGGGTTAGATGACCGCGGTATGACGTGTATTGGGGGTCAGCTGACCGCGGTATGACGTGTATCGGGGGGTCCGCTGATCGCGGTATGACGTGTATCGGGGGGTCCGCTGATCGCGGTATGACGTGTATCGGGGGGTCAGCTGATCGCGGTATGACGTGTATCGGGGGGTCAGCTGACCGCGGTGTGACGTGTATCGGGGGGTTAGATGACCGCGGTATGACGTGTATTGGGGGTCAGCTGACCGCGGTATGACGTGTATCGGGGGGTCAGCTGATCGCGGTATGACGTGTATCGGGGGGTCAGCTGATCGCGGTATGACGTGTATCGGGGGGGTCAGCTGACCGCGGTATGACGTGTATTGGGGGGGTCCGCTGACCGCGGTATGACGTGTATTGGGGGGGTCAGCTGATCGCGGTATGACGTGTATTGGGGGGGGGGGGGTCAGCTGACCGCGGTGATCGGCGATATGACGTCACCTGAGATGAGGGCGATCGGTTCATCTGCTCCTGTAACATTTGTCTCAGCCGTATGACGTCGCTCTCCAGCCTCAGATATTCGTTCCACGAGTTCTCCATGTCCTGTGTGGGGCACAAAATACATCCGTCTGAGAATGTGGAGGTCACATGTCTGAACCAATCATTATCCAGGATTTCATGTGATCTCCCAGAATCCGTCCCTAGGGGGCGCTGCACTACATGTAATCAACACATACCGTGGAGACCTTCGACATCTCGGCTCGGATCTGCACCAAATCCTCCTGCAGGAGGCGCTGCTGGTAGGAGATTTTCTCGGTGTGCTGTGGTTGGTCCTTGTACTGGTCCATCTGTCTGTGCAGAACCTCCAGAACCGTCTCCAGCTTGTCCTGCGATTGGTTAGAAAGTATAAAATCACCAATCTAAGGGGCATATCTCTATATAACAAAGCTGTGTATATACAGGGCCTGGAAAAAGGAACATTGTTTATAAACATTGATCAGACGGGAGATAGAGAGATACAAAGTAACATTGTTTATAAACATTGATCAGACGGGAGATAGAGAGATACAAAGTAACATTGTTTATAAACATTGATCAGACGGGAGATAGAGAGATACAAAGTAACATTGTTTATAAACATTGATCAGACGGGAGATAGAGAGATACAAAGTAACATTGTTTATAAACATTGATCAGACGGGAGATAGAGAGATACAAAGTAACATTGTTTATAAACATTGATCAGACGGGAGATAGAGAGATACAAAGTAACATTGTTTATAAACATTGATCAGACGGAAGATAGAGAGATACAAAGTAACATTGTTTATAAACATTGATCAGACAGGAGATAGAGAGATACAAAGTAACATTGTTTATAAACATTGATCAGACGGGAGATAGAGAGATACAAAGTAACATTGTTTATAAACATTGATCAGACAGGAGATAGAGAGATACAAAGTAACATTGTTTATAAACATTGATCAGACGGGAGATAGAGAGATACAAAGTAACATTGTTTATAAACATTGATCAGACAGGAGATAGAAAGATACAAAGTAACATTGTTTATAAACATTGATCAGACGGGAGATAGAGAGATACAAAGTAACATTGTTTATAAACATTGATCAGACAGGAGATAGAGAGATACAAAGTAACATTGTTTATAAACATTGATCAGACGGGAGAGAGAGATACAAAGTAACATTGTTTATAAACATTGATCAGACGGAAGATAGAGAGATACAAAGTAACATTGTTTATAAACATTGATCAGACAGGAGATAGAGAGATACAAAGTAACATTGTTTATAAACATTGATCAGACGGGAGATAGAGAGATACAAAGTAACATTGTTTATAAACATTGATCAGACGGAAGATAGAGATACAAAGTAACATTGTTTATAAACATTGATCAGACAGGAGATAGAGAGATACAAAGTAACATCGTTTATAAACATTGATCAGAGAGGAGATAGAGAGATACAAAGTAACATTGTTTATAAACATTGATCAGACGGGAGATAGAGATACAAAGTAACATTGTTTATAAACATTGATCAGACGGGAGATAGAGAGATACAAAGTAACATTGTTTATAAACATTGATCAGACGGGAGATAGAGAGATACAAAGTAACATTGTTTATAAACATTGATCAGACGGGAGAGAGAGATACAAAGTAACATTGTTTATAAACATTGATCAGACGGGAGATAGAGAGATACAAAGTAACATTGTTTATAAACATTGATCAGACGGGAGATAGAGATACAAAGTAACATTGTTTATAAACATTGATCAGACGGGAGATAGAGAGATACAAAGTAACATTGTTTATAAACATTGATCAGACGGGAGATAGAGAGATACAAAGTAACATTGTTTATAAACATTGATCAGACGGGAGATAGAGAGATACAAAGTAACATTGTTTATAAACATTGATCAGACGGGAGATAGAGAGATACAAAGTAACATTGTTTATAAACATTGATCAGACGGGAGATAGAGATACAAAGTAACATTGTTTATAAACATTGATCAGACGGGAGATAGAGAGATACAAAGTAACATTGTTTATAAACATTGATCAGACGGGAGATAGAGAGATACAAAGTAACATTGTTTATAAACATTGATCAGACGGGAGATAGAGAGATACAAAGTAACATTGTTTATAAACATTGATCAGACGGGAGATAGAGATACAAAGTAACATTGTTTATAAACATTGATCAGACGGGAGATAGAGATACAAAGTAACATTGTTTATAAACATTGATCAGACGGGAGAGAGAGATACAAAGTAACATTGTTTATAAACATTGATCAGACGGGAGAGATAGAGAGATACAAAGTAACATTGTTTATAAACATCGATCAGACGGGAGAGAGAGATACAAAGTAACATTGTTTATAAACATTGATCAGACGGGAGAGAGAGAGATACAAAGTAACATTGTTTATAAACATTGATCAGACGGGAGATAGAGAGATACAAAGTAACATTGTTTACAGTGCCTTGAAATTTCCCACATCTTCTCACGTTACACCCAAAAACGTAAATGTATTTTATTGGGATTTTATGTGAGAGACACAAAGTGTCACATAATTGTGAAGTGGAAGGAAAACGATACAAATAAATGTGTGAAAAGTGTGGGGGGAGGGGCATTTGTATGGCGCCCCCCGGAGTCACTCCCCTTTCTCTACAAGTCTTTTTGGGGGGTCTCTACCAGCTTTGCACATCTAGAGAGGGACATTTCTCCTCCATTCTTCTTCTCTGTAAAATATCTCAGTCTGTCAGATTGGATGGAGAGCGTCTGTGATCAGCAATTTTCAGGTCTTGCCACAGATTCTCGATGGGATTTAGGTCTGGACTGTGACTGGGCCATTCTAACACATGAATAGGCTTTGATCTAAACCATTCCATTGTAGCTCTGGCTGTACTTTAGGGTTGTTGTCCTGCTGGAAGGGGAACCCCCTCCCCCCCCCGGTCTCAAGTCTTTTCTTCTAAGATTGTCCTGTATTTGTCTTCATCCATCTTCCCATCAACTCTGACCAGCTTCCCTGTCCCTGCTGAAGAAAAGCATCCCCACCACATGATGCTGCCACCACCATGTTTCACAGTGGGGATGGTGTGTTCAGGGGGATGGGCAGTGTTACTTTCCCCCACACATAGCAATTTGGTGTCATGTGACCAGAGCCCCTTCTTCCACATGTTTGCTGTGTCCCCTCCCCCACATGTTTGCTGTGTCCCCTCCCCCACATGTTTGCTGTGTCCCCTCCCCCACATGTTTGCTGTGTCCCCTCCCCCACATGTTTGCTGTGTCCCCTCCCCCACATGTTTGCTGTGTCCCCTCCCCCACATGTTTGCTGTGTCCCCTCCCCCACATGTTTGCTGTGTCCCCTCCCCCACATGTTTGCTGTGTCCCCTCCCCCACATGCCTTCTCACAAACTACAAACCGGACTTCTTATGTCTTTCTTCCATAAAGGGCAGATTTGTGGAGAGACCACTAATAGTCCTGTGTACAGATACCCCCCCCCCCCCCCCCCCCCCCCCCCCCGAGCTGTGCAGCTCCTCCAGAGTTACCATGGGCCTCTTGGCCGCTTCTCTGATGAACACTCTCCTTGCCCGGCCCGGTCAGTTTAGGTGGACGGCCGTGTCTTGGTAGGTTTGCGGTTGTGCCGTACTCTTTCCGTTTCCCGATGATGGATTGAACAGAAGCTCTGCCAGATCTTCAAAGCTTGGGAGATTTTTTTATAACCGAACCCTGCTTTATACTTCTCCACAACTTTATCCCTGACCTGTCTGGGGTGTTCCTCGGCCTTCGTGATGCTGTTTGTTTACTACGGTTCTCTAACAAACCTCTGAGGGCCTCACAGAACAGCTGAATTTATACTGAGATTACATGACACACAGGGGGACTCTATTTACTAATCAGGTGACTTCTGAAGGTGATTGGTTCCCCTAGATTTTAGTTATCAGAGTAAAGGGACACTTTGTGTCTCTCACATAAAATCCCAATAAAATACATTTATGTTTTTGGGTGTAACATGACAACATGTGGGGAATTTCAAGGGGTATGAAAACTTTTTCCTGTCTCTGTATATATAGGGGTATGAATACTTTTTCAAGACACTGCAAATAATGTTACTTTGTATCTTTCTATCTCCCGTCTGATCAATGTTTATAAACAATGTTACTTTGTATCTTTCTATCTCCCGTCTGATCAATGTTTATAAACAATGTTACTTTGTATCTTTCTATCTCCCGTCTGATCAATGTTTATAAACAATGTACTTTTTCCAGGCTCTGTATATATATATATTGGGAGGAGGAATGTCACCTCTTCGCTGTCGACCGCAGAGACCCCGAAACTCACCTTGTTGTCCTTCAGAGCCCGAATCTTGTCTTCTAGATCCTGCAGGACCCGATCCTGTTCACACAGAATACTGAGCTTCACCTGGAGAGAGAACACAGGGGGAGGAGTCACAGGGGGAGGGGTCACAGGGGGAGGAGTCACAGGGGAGGGCTCACAGGGGGAGGGGCTTATATACGCAGCACCTGACATTAGGACAGCGGCATCAAAGGAAAGCGGTGCAAAGTCTTATAAAACAGCCACAGCCCAAGTAGAAAAGCCCCTCCCCCGCCAGCATGCGGCAGGGAAGGCCCCTTGTTCTCTGCTTTGGAAGCAGTGGTCTCTCTGCAGAGAGATGAATTATACCTATGGATCTGCAAGCAAAAAAGTTCATGCTACCTGCCGATTGGGGGGAGTCCTGCCTGCGGTGGGTTGGACCTCTGCAGAGAGACCGCTGCTTCCACATAGAAAAGTCCCAATTATCAGCGGAGAGGACATGAAATACAAAACTTACATCCACATCACTCTCGGCGATCCTGACCGGCTTGGAGGAGCGATCTTTCAGCGACTCTCTTCCCACCACCTGATGAAGACAGAAAAGCGGCGTTACGGGAGAAACGAGGCGCCGGCACTGAAAGCGACGTGTCCACAGACTGCCAAGCCGTAGCACATGCAGCAAGACCGCACTCATCATGGGCAACATTGTTCCTCAGCACCAACAAGACACACCCATTGTTCTCACCCAGACTCTGCTCTCTCCTCCAATAATGGGTGGTGTGGATGCCACTCCCTCCCCCCCCAGGCTCCTCCCCTGCTCTCATCCTCATGTCAGAGCGCAGAGCGGGAGGCGGCACAACTCAGGGCGGAGGAGGGGAGCTGCTTTTAAGGTTAACTGGCAGGTGACCGCCCCCTGCGTCCTAGCAACCAATCCTCAGCTTGTTAATATGAAAAGCCAACTCTGGCTCCTCCCACTCTCCGCTGTGCTGCACGCCGGGATAGGGAAGAGCAGAGAACTGCTCTGTGTGTGAAGAAGGCAGAGGACACCACTATGGGGGGCAGGGAAAACTACTGTGGGGGACACAGGACACATGGGGTGGTGGCAGAGCACATAACTGGGGGGGGCAGAGTATCAGAGAATAATACTGTGGGGGGGGGGGCAGAGCACACTACTGTGGGGGGGGGCGTGGATGGCAGAGCATACTACCGTGGGGGGGGGGGCAGAGCACACTACTGTGGGGGGGGCGTGGATGGCAGAGCATACTACCGTGGGGGGGGGCAGAGCAGCAGAGTGTCAGGGCATACTACTGTGGGGGGAAGAGTATACAACTGTGTGGGTGTGTGATGAGAAAGGGGCAGAGGACATTACTGTGGGGGGGGGGCAGAGGATATTACTGTGTGGGGGGGCAGAGGACATTACTGTGTGGGGGGCAGAGGATATTACTGTGTGGGGGGGCAGAGGACATTACTGTGGGGGGGGGCAGAGGATATTACTGTGTGGGGGGCAGAGGATATTACTGTGTGGGGGGGCAGAGGACATTACTGTGTGGGGGGCAGAGGACATTACTGTGGGGGGGGGGCAGAGGACATTACTGTGGGGGGGGGGCAGAGGATATTACTGTGTGGGGGGCAGAGGATATTACTGTGTGGGGGGCAGAGGACATTACTGTGTGGGGGGCAGAGGACATTACTGTGTGGGGGGCAGAGGATATTACTGTGTGGGGGGCAGAGGACATTACTGTGTGGGGGGCAGAGGACATTACTGTGTGGGGGGCAGAGGATATTACTGTGTGGGGGGCAGAGGACATTACTGTGTGGGGGGCAGAGGATATTACTGTGTGGGGGGCAGAGGACATTACTGTGTGGGGGGCAGAGGATATTACTGTGTGGGGGGCAGAGGACATTACTGTGTGGGGGGCAGAGGATATTACTGTGTGGGGGGCAGAGGACATTACTGTGTGGGGGGCAGAGGATATTACTGTGTGGGGGGCAGAGGATATTACTGTGTGGGGGGCAGAGGACATTACTGTGTGGGGGGGCAGAGGACATTACTGTGTGGGGGGGCAGAGGACATTACTGTGTGGGGGGCAGAGGACATTACTGTGTGGGGGGCAGAGGACATTACTGTGTGGGGGGCAGAGGACATTACTGTGTGGGGTGCAGAGGACATTACTGTGTGGGGGGCAGAGGATATTACTGTGTGGGGGGCAGAGGACATTACTGTGTGGGGGGCAGAGGATATTACTGTGTGGGGGGCAGAGGACATTACTGTGTGGGGGGCAGAGGATATTACTGTGTGGGGGGCAGAGGACATTACTGTGTGGGGGGGCAGAGGACATTACTGTGTGGGGGGGGCAGAGGACATTACTGTGTGGGGGGGGCAGAGGACATTACTGTGTGGGGGGCAGAGGACATTGCTCTGGGGGGGGCAGAGGACATTACTGTGTGGGGGGCAGAGGACATTACTGTGGGGGGGGGGGGCAGAGGACATTACTGTGGGGGGTGATGTGAAGGAGGGCAGAGGATACCACTGTGATAATTTTATTGGGGGTTTGATAGCTTTTATATAAAAAATAAATAATAAAAGGGCGCCGCACGCTCTGGGGATCTTTAATCTCCTCCATGTTGTCCAGGTAGATCTCCGCCTCTCACAGGTTCCCTCCCCCAGGTAGATCTCCGCCTTTCACAGGTTCCCTCCCCCAGGTAGATCTCCGCCTTTCACAGGTTCCCTCCCCCAGGTAGATCTCCGCCTCTCACAGGTTCCCTCCCCCAGGTAGATCTCCGCCTCTCACAGGTTTCCTCCCCCAGGTAGATCTCCGCCTCTCACAGGTTCCCTCCCCCAGGTAGATCTCCGCCTCTCACAGGTTCCCTCCCCCAGGTAGATCTCCGCCTCTCACAGGTTCCCTCCCCCAGGTAGATCTCCGCCTCGCACAGGTTCCCTCCCCCAGGTAGATCTCCGCCTGGCACAGGTTCCCTCCCCCAGGTAGATCTCCGCCTCTCACAGGTTCCCTCCCCAGGTAGATCTCTGCCTCTCACAGGTTCCCTCCCCCAGGTAGATCTCCGCCTCTCACAGGTTCCCTCCCCCAGGTAGATCTCCGCCTCTCACAGGTTCCCTCCCCCAGTTAGATCTCCGCCTCTCACAGGTTCCCTCCCCAGGTAGATCTCCGCCTCTCACAGGTTCCCTCCCCCAGGTAGATCTCCGCCTCTCACAGGTTCCCTCCCCCTGATCTATATAATATGATGATGTCATAGTGTACATAAATCTCGGACTTCCTGTAAAGGTCAGAGTTCGCTGGGATGTACTTTGAGTTCCTGTCATTCTACAAGCCCTCGTCACAGAGCTGACACTCTACATTCCCAATAATACACGGAACACAAGCAAGCAGACTGAATGCCATCGCAAGCCAAAAATGATATCTAGAGGAACAAAAACATAAAAACACGACAACCAGAAATCATAAAACCTACGAGAAGCGAGTCAAAGACGGCAGCGGCTCTAACTAGCGGCGTGCCGCGCGCACAAAGCCATGGAATGGTCAGAGCGGGGGCGGGACTGGCGGCTTACGTTAATGCTCGTTCGGTACCCCGGGGTGGAGTTCCTTAGAACACTGTGAACGAGGTTGATCAGAGGCTCATTATATTTTATCTGTTCCAAATTAAAAGTGACAGGTTACCAGAATCCGACAAATCAGGAGAGAGACCCCCAAACCTGACCGAGGACACCCCCAAATCCTCTACGGGGGACCCCTCCCCCCAGTCCAACTCAGAGGACCTCCCACTTCTCTATGGACCCCCCAAGTGTCAGGGTGTCATTGTTGTGGGACCCCCAAGTGTCAGGGTGTCATTGTTCTGGACCCCCAAGTGTCAGTGTGTCATTGTTCTGGACCCCCAAGTGTCAGGGTGTCATTGTTCTGGGACCCCCAAGTGTCAGGGTGTCGTTGTTCTGGGACCCCCAAGTGTCAGGGTGTCGTTGTTCTGGGACCCCCAAGTGTCAGGGTGTCATTGTTCTGGGATCCCCAAGTGTCAGGGTGTCATTGTTCTGGACCCCCAAGTGTCAGGGTGTCATTGTTCTGGACCCCCAAGTGTCGGGGTGTCATTGTTCTGGACCCCCAAGTGTCGGGGTGTCATTGTTCTGGGACCCCCAAGTGTCAGGGTGTCATTGTTCTGGGACCCCCAAGTGTCAGGGTGTCATTGTTCTGGGACCCCCAAGTGTCAGGGTGTCATTGTTCTGGGACCCCAAGTGTCAGGGTGTCATTGTTCTGGGGATCCCCAAGTGTCAGGGTGTCATTGTTCTGGGACCCCCAAGTGTCAGGGTGTCATTGTTCTGGGACCCCCAAGTGTAAGGGTGTCATTGTTCTGGGACCCCCAAGTGTCAGGGTGTCATTGTTCTGGGACCCCCCAAGTGTCAGGGTGTCATTGTTCTGGGGACCCCAAGTGTCAGGGTGTCATTGTTCTGGGACCCCCAAGTGTCAGTGTGTCATTGTTCTGGGACCCCCAAGTGTCAGGGTGTCATTGTTCTGTACCCCCAAGTGTCAGTGTGCCATTGTTCTGGGACCCCCAAGTGTCAGGGTGTCATTGTTCTGTACCCCCAAGTGTCAGTGTGTCATTGTTCTGGACCCCCAAGTGTCAGGGTGTCATTGTTCTGGACCCCCAAGTGTCAGGGTGTCATTGTTCTGGACCCCCAAGTGTCAGGGTGTCATTGTTCTGGACCCCCAAGTGTCAGGATGTCATTGTTCTGGACCCCCAAGTGTCAGGGTGTCATTGTTCTGGACCCCCAAGTGTCAGGGTGTCATTGTTCTGGATCCCCAAGTGTCAGTGTGTCATTGTTCTGGGTCCCCAAGTGTCAGGGTGTCATTGTTCTGGGACCCCCAAGTGTCAGTGTGTCATTGTTCTGGGACCCCCAAGTGTCAGTGTGTCATTGTTCTGGGACCCCCAAGTGTCAGGGTGTCATTGTTCTTGACCCCCAAGTGTCAGGGTGTCATTGTTCTGGGACCCCCAAGTGTCAGTGTGTCATTGTTCTGGGTCCCCAAGTGTCAGTGTGTCATTGTTCTGGGTCCCCCAAGTAATTGTATCCCCTCCCCCCACTGAGGACGGTCACGGAGGTGATATTTCGGGGGACGGATTTGGGCTGTGGGGGGTTCTGGTCACCTACAATGACTCTCATAGACACACTTCTCTTCCCAGAATCCTTCACTCTACACGGGGCCCCCACACCGGACTTGTCGGGGCCCCCAGATGACAATGAATGGGAATCTTATGGAAGGAAAACGAGGGACTTACCTTGAGGTCCAAATACTCCAACTCCTTCTTCAGCTGAAGGTAGGTGTCATCCGCCTACAGAGAGATCACAGACGGGCCCCGGGGCCCCACACACATCATTTATATACAGACAGCTCAGCAATGGACAAAGTATGTACACCCCCCCATCAGCCAGAACATTACAGTATGTGACAAAAGTAAGTACACCCCTCCATGTGACAACACTGAGGAAATGACACTTTGTATCTACAATGTTGTGTAGTGAGTGTACAGGGGGGGAGGGGGGAGGGAGTGTACACAGGGGGGGGGAGGGGAGGGGTGTACACAGGGGGGGGAGTGTACAGGGGGGGGGAGTGTACAGGGGGGGGGGGGAGGGGTGTACAGGGGGGGGTGTACACAGGGGGGAGGAGGAGTGTACAGGGGGGGAGGGGTGTACACAGGGGGGGAGGAGTGTACAGGGGGGGGGGGGGAGTGTACAGCTTGTATAACAAATAACTCAACACACAGCCATTAATGTCTAAACCGCTGGCAACAAAAGTCAGGACACCCCTAAGTGAAAATGTCCAAATTGGGCCCAAAGTGTGAATATTTTGTGTGGCCGCCATTATTTTTAACCCTCTTGGGCATGGAGGTCACCAGAGCTTCACAGGTTGCCACTGGAGTCCTCTTCCCCTCCCCCATGATGACATCACAGAGCTGGTGGATGTTGGAGACCTTGCGCTCCTCCCCCTTCCCCCCACAGATGATCTGGAGACATGAAAAAATGGAAAGAAACTGCGCTAAAAAAATATCAGAAAGAAGAGAAAAGAGGGAAAAGGAGAACCTGCAACGTAGTCACAGTCTAATCCCTCCTGGTGCTGCGATTATCGTGTAAACAATAACTACAAGAAATAAACATAAGAAAAATATAAATGGCTCTACCTCAACCACCCTTCTTGCCAAACACAAACGTATGCAAGTGGGTGATCTATAGTGATATAAGTGAAAGGTTGGCTGCTATTTCAGAAGTGACCTATAGTGGCCACTAGGGTGCAGCATGCAGTCACCTCATAATCCCTCAACAATCCTAGTAATATGCAAGAAAAAATAAATAAACAAACAAAAAACAAAAGACACTTGGATCAAAAAACATCAACTGAATGTGAGTTTTGACTCTGAATGAGTTACTAAACAGTCCAAAATGTTGACAGCAGAGAGTCTATTGGAAAGCCGGTAGTATGTCAGACACCCGTGCGTCTGTGCCACATTAAAGATTAGTTGTGAACGTATCCAAAAGAAAAGAGTGACATATCCTCCACCAGACTTATAGATTGGCCTCTTACCAAATTCCCACGATCCCTTATGACAGGGGATCAGAAACAGCATAGAATAGGTCCCAATCTCGCAGTTTCGGATATGCAGTCCTGCATGTCTGGAGACATGCTTGGCCAGCCCATCACCTTTACCCTCAGCTTCTTTAGCAAGGCAGTGGTGGTCTTGGAGGTGTGTTTGGGGTGGTTATCATGTTGGAATACTACCCTGCGGTCCAGTCTCTGAAGGGAGGGGATCATGCTCTGCTTCAGTATATCACAGTACATGTCGGTATTCATGGTCCCCTCAATGATCTGTAGCCCCCCAGTGCCGGCAGCACTCATGCAGCCCCAGACCATGACCCTCCCCCCACCATGCCTGACTGTAGGGAAGACACACTTGTCTTTGTCCTCCTCATCTGCCCCCCCCCCCCCCCACACGCCTGACACCATCTGACACCAAATACCTGCGGTATCCAGTAATCCATGTCCTTAGTCTGCTTGTCTCTTTCTTGTGCATCATCTTTAGAAGAGGCTTCCTTCTGGAGACCAATTTGATGCAGTGTGCGGCGTATGGTCTGAGCACTGACAGGCTGACCCCTCCCCCACCCCCTCCCCCTCTGCAGCAATGCTGGCTGCACTCATACGTCTATTTCCCGAAGACAACCTCTGGATATGACGCTGATCACGTGACTTCAACTTCCTCAGAGGACCATGGCGGGGGAGGGGAACCCGTCCTGTTATACCGCTGGATGGTCCCGCCCCCCGCGCTGCAGATCAGTTTCAGGGTCTTGGCGATCTTCTTCTATCCTCGGCCATCTTTATGTAGAGACACAGTTCTTTATATCAGATCCTCAGAGAGATCTTTGCCATGAGGGGCCATGTTGTCCTTCCAGTGACCAGTATGAGAGAGTGAGAGCGATAACACCAAATTTATCACACCTGAGACCTTGTAACACTAACCAGTCACATGACACCGGGGGGGGGGGGGGGAATGGCTAATTGGGCCCAATTTGGACATTTTCACTTAGGGGTGTCCTGACTTTTGTTGCCAGCAGTTTAGACATTAATGGCTGTGTGTTGAGTTATTTGTTATACAAGCTGTACACTCCTTTCCCCCCCCTGTGTACACCCCCCTCCCCCTCCTGTACACTCCTCCCCCCCCTGTACACTCCTCCCCCCCCTGTACACCCCCCCCTGTACACTCCTCCCCCCCCCTGTACACTCACTACACAACATTGTAGATACACTGGGCCAGATTCTCAAAGAAATAAGCCGTCGTATCTCTGAGTTCCGTCGGTCGTATCTCTGCGACTGATTCATAGAATCAGGTTCCGCATACATCTCCCTAAGATCCAACAGGTGTAAGTGTCGGATCTTAGGCTGCAATCTCCTGCTGGCCGCTAGGTGGCGCTTCTGTTTGTATACGCGAGGAATATGCAAATGAGCATTTACGCCGATTCAGAAACGTACATCCGCCCGGCAAATTTTTTTACGTTGTTTGCGTTCGGCTTTTTCCGGCGTATAGTTACCCCTGCTATATGCGGCGTATCCTATGTTAAGTATGGCTGTCATTCCCGGGTCGAATTTTGAATTTTTTAGGTCGTTTGCGTAAGTCGTTCGCGAATACGGATGGACGTAAATTACGTTCACGTCTAAACCAATGACGTCCTAGCGACGTCATTTGGAGCAATGCACGCTGGGAAATTTAGCGGACGGCGCATGCACTGTTCGATCGGCGCGGGGACGCGCCTGATTTAAATTTTCCACGCCCCCTAGCCGCGGAATTTGAATTCCGCCGGGGGATTTACGATACGCCGCTGCAACTTTAGAGGCAAGTGCTTTCTGAATAAAGCACTTGCCTCAAAAACTTGCCGGAGTAACGTAAATCAGATCTAAAGATCCGCTGATATCTGAATCAGAATCTGAATCTGGCCCACTGTGTCATTTCTTCAGTGTTGTCACATGCACTGCAGGTTGGTACTGATGTGCGAACTCCTCGCTGGTACATTGTATCGATCACACGGGATATACATTGTATCGATCACACGGGATATACATTGTATCGATCACACGGGATATACATTGTATCGATCACACGGGATATACATTGTATCGATCACACGGGATATACATTGTATAATAGACAGTGTAAAGGTGACGTCATGCAGCAAATGAGGGAAGTCGCCATGCAGAGGCCGCCATGAAAATCAGCAAAAGCCAAACCTATGGAAGAGATGGGGGGGGGGGGACGGGGACACAGGATAACGGGGGGGGGGGGGCACTCCGGTCAGTTCCCGCTCTGCTCGGGATCATTGTAACAGCGACATTATATATTGATACATGCCTACTGGGGGGACAAATGGGCACATGACTAATATTGATTGGGGGGGTCACATGACTAGTATTGATTGGAGGGGGGGTTCCACGACAAGTATTGATTGGGGGGGGGGTCATATGACTAGTATTGATTGGGGGGTCACATGACTAGTATTGATTGGGGGGGGGGGTCACATGAATAGTATTGATTGGGGGGGGGTCACATGGCTAGTATTGATTGGGGGGGTCACATGACTAGTATTGATTGGAGGGGGGGTTCCACGACAAGTATTGATTGGGGGGGGGGGTCATATGACTAGTATTGATTGGGGGGTCACATGACTAGTATTGATTGGGGGGGGGGGGTCACATGAATAGTATTGATTGGGGGGGGGTCACATGGCTAGTATTGATTGGGGGGGTCACATGACTAGTATTGATTGGGGGGGTCACATGACTAGTATTGATTGGGGGGGGTCACATGACTAGTATTGATTGGGGGGGGTCACATGACCAGTATTGATTGGGGGGTCACATGACCAGTATTGATTGGGGGGTCACATGACCAGTATTGATTGGGGGGTCACATGACCAGTATTGATTGGGGGGTCACATGACCAGTATTGATTGGGGGGGTGACATGACCAGTATTGATTGGGGGGGGGGGTCACATGACTAGTATTGATTGGGGGGTCACATGACTAGTATTGATTGGGGGGTCACATGACTAGTATTGATTGGGGGTTACATGACTAGTATTGATTGGGGGGTCACATGACTAGTATTGATTGGGGGGTCACATGACTAGTATTGATTGGGGGGGTCACATGACTAGTATTGATTAAAGGAGGTCACATGACTAGTATTGATTAAAGGTGGTCACATGACTAGTATTGATTGGGGGGGGGTCACATGAATAGTATTGATTGGGGGTCACATGACTAGTATTGATTGGGGGGGGTCACATAAATAGTATTGATTCTCCAGAGATACTCATGAATTCTGTCTGCGCCAATTTACAGGAAAGGACGCAGAGCCACGCAGCGTCCGTCCCGGGAACCGCCCCCCGGCATTTAATATCGGACACTGAGCCGGATGGCGGCTGCACTGCGGGTTTCACCAATTCAATCTTTAAGAAGCGGCGGCTCCGGATTATCTCAGGATATGTCATTCCGCTGAGCGCTCAGACAAGTCCACCGATTGTCCCCACACTGGAGAACCTTAAAGCGGAGTTCCACCCAAAAGTGGAACTTCCACTAATTTGTCTCCCCCCCCCTCTGGTGCCACATTTGGCACCTTTCAGGGGGGGGGGCAGTTCCCTCCTCCTTCTCCCTGCCACCGGGCCAGTAGAAGAGCGCAGCGGTGCCTCACACATGCACCGTAGGGAGCCGGTGTGATGCTGCTGGCAATCTGAATCACGTGCCGAGATCTCCTACTATGCACTACTGCAGGGAAATCTCCCCATTGTGGGAGGGGCAGAGACACAAAGATAGGGATTGTCAGAAGTTGTCAGGGACAGTAGGGGGCGCAGTAATATTGGAGTACGGTGACAATAGGTGGAATCACATAGGGCAGGGCGGGGGGGGGGGGGGGGGTATGCACTGTACATGGGAGCGATGGGCAGGCATGCGGCGGGAACACACAGCCAGGTGGGCGCAGGGCAGGGTGGGGCACCACAAGCACTTCCCCCTGACCTGGTAGTAGTGGGGACGGGTCGGATGATGATGCCGCTTTAATTTGGCCATTGTGTAATTTCGGACAGTAGCCAGCTGGGCCTGGTGTCGCCTTAATCGAATGAGGAATAAAGTTATCTCTTCGGGCTGCAGGCATTCAGAACATTGTGAGAGGAGATTAGACACAGCGGCCAATCACACGGCCCCCAGAGGACTCGGGTCTCTAAGACCTCACAAATCGGCTCAGTTATAAAGGGAAAGTTCTCTGTTACTAGGAGGAGGAGGAAGAAACTACAAAATGCCCAAAATAAGACGATGAGGAAAAGCTCTTACCGACTTGCCATGTAAACTGGGGGCACTTACAGTGTGTGTCATATATCCCATGGACGGCATGGAGCGGCGATCCACGTGAGCTGCAGACTGGGGGGGAGAAAAAAAAAGGTGAGTGAGACGCCACCTAGTGGGCGGGGCTGAGAACTGCATAGAAAGACCAAAAACCTCCACAGGGGGTTCAGACCCCCAGCAATGGAGACCCCATTGTACAATATAGCATCCTGGGGAGACCCCCACACCCCATTCTGTATATACAGCATGACTCCAATACAGTACAGGATCCTAGGGGCCCCCCCAAACAATACAGACCCCATTCTGTATATACAGCATGACTCCAATACAGTACAGGATCCTAGGGGCCCCCGAAACAAGCAGACCCCATTCTGTATATACAGCATGACTCCTATACAGTACAGGGTCCTAGGGGCCCCCCCCAAACAATGCAGACCCCATTCTGTATATACAGCATGACTCCAATACAGTACAGGATCCTAGGGGCCCCCCGAACAATGCAGACCCCATTCTGTATATACAGCATGACTCCAATACAGTACAGGATCCTAGGGGCCCCCCAAACAATGCAGACCCCATTCTGTATATACAGCATGACTCCAATACAGTACAGGGTCCTAGGGGCCCCCCGAACAATGCAGACCCCATTCTGTATATACAGCATGACTCCAATACAGTATAGAATGCTAGGGGCCCCCGAACAATGCAGACCCCATTCTGTATATACAGCATGACTCCTATACAGTATAGGATCCTAGGGGCCCCCGAAACAAGCAGACCCCATTCTGTATATACAGCATGACTCCAATACAGTACAGGATCCTAGGGGCCCCCCCAAACAATGCAGACCCCATTCTGTATATACAGCATGACTCCAATACAGTACAGGATCCTAGGGGCCCCCCCAAACAATGCACACCCCATTCTGTATATACAGCATGACTCCAATACAGTATAGAATCCTAGGGGCCCCCCCGAACAATGCACACCCCATTCTGTATATACAGCATGACTCCAATACAGTACAGGATCCAAGGGGCCCCCCCCGAAAAATGCAGACCCTAATGCTACCCCCAGGATCCCATACTGTATTGGGGGGTCATGTTACTCTGTATACACAGAATGGGGTCTGCATTATGAGGGGGGGCGTCCCCCCAGGATCCTATACTGTATTGGGGGGTCATGTTACTCTGTATACACAGAATGGGGTCTGCATTATGAGGGGGGCGTCCCCCCAGGATCCTATACTGTATTGGGGGGTCATGTTACTCTGTATACACAGAATGGGGTCTGCATTATTAGGGGGGGGGGCGTCCCCCCCAGGATCCTATACTGTATATACAGTGTAACATGACCCCCAATACAGTACAGGATCCATAGGGGCCCCCCAGCAATGTAGACCCTATTCTGTATATACAGAGTGATATGACCTCCAATAAAGTATTATGGGATCCTGGGGGGACACCCCAGCAATACCCACCCCAAGCTAGAGCAGCTGTGCATAGCAACCAATCAGCTTCTATCTTTCATTTTCAAAGCTTAATTGAACAACCTGAAGATAGAAGCCGATTGGCCGCCATGCACAGCTGCTCCAGTTTTGGTAAATTCTCCCCATAGTGATAGAAAATGTATCTAAACCCAAGAAATGTGTCACATTGTTCCTCGCATGTGGTGGCGGCATTTTTGTTTTCCCTTTTATTTTCACCCAGTGATCCTGCCAGAAACACACTTCCTGTCCCAGGGTGACCACATTCACTCACTGTGCTAGATCTATGGAAGAACTGTGTGGTCACCCTGGAACTGTGTGGTCAACCCTGGGACCGTGGTGTCACCCTGGGACTGTGTGTGGTCACCCTGGGACTGTGTGTGGTCACCCTGGGACTGTGTGTGGTCACCCTGGGACTGTGTGTGGTCACCCTGGGACTGTGTGTGGTCACCCTGGGACTGTGTGTGGTCACCCTGGGACTGTGTGGTCACCCTGGGACTGTGTGTGGTCACCCTGGGACCGTGGGGTCACCCTGGGAATGTGTGGTCACCCTGGGACCGTGTGGTCACCCTGGGAATGTGTGGTCACCCTGTGAATGTGTGGTCACCCTGGGACCGTGTGGTCACCCTGGGAATGTGTGGTCACCCTGGGAATGTGGTGTCACCCTGGGACTGTGTGGTCACCCTGGGACTGTGTGGTCACCCTGGGACTGTGTGGTCACCCTGGGACCGTGGTGTCACCCTGGGACTGTGTGGTCACCCTGGGACTGTGTGGTCACCCTGGGACCGTGGTGTCACCCTGGGACTGTGTGGTCACCCTGGGACTGTGTGGTCACCCTGGGACCGTGTGGTCACCCTGGGACTGTGTGGTCACCCTGGGACCGTGGTGTCACCCTGGGACTGTGTGGTCACCCTGGGACTGTGTGGTCACCCTGGGACTGTGTGGTCACCCTGGGACCGTGGTGTCACCCTGGGACTGTGTGGTCACCCTGGGACCGTGTGGTCACCCTGGGACTGTGTGGTCACCCTGGGAATGTGTGGTCACCCTGGGACTGTGTGGTCACCCTGGGACCGTGGTGTCACCCTGGGACTGTGTGGTCACCCTGGGACCGTGGTGTCACCCTGGGACTGTGTGGTCACCCTGGGACCGTGTGGTCACCCTGGGACTGTGTGGTCACCCTGGGACCGTGGTGTCACCCTGGGACTGTGTGGTTACCCTGAGACCGTGGTGTCACCCTGGGACTGTGTGTGGTCACCCTGGGACTGTGTGGTCACCCTGGGACCGTGGTGTCACCCTGAGACCGTGGTGTCACCCTGAGACCGTGGTGTCACCCTGAGACTGTGTGGTCACCCTGGGAAAGTGTGGTCACCCTAGGCTCTTAGCAGATACAACAAAACACTTTTATGGGGAAATGTAACGTATGGGGGGGTCATGGTTGGGGTCACGGTTGGGGGTCACGGTTGGGGGTCACGGTTGGGGTCATGGTTGGGGTCACGGTTGGGGGTCACGGTTGGGGTCACGGTTGGGGTCACGGTTGGGGTCACGTACACTTTAAGGGGCTCCGTTGGGTAACTGTCAGTGTTCTGAGTAGGTGGGCGGATACTTGTGTGTGATGGTTAATCATAGACAGGTCCTCTTTACCTTGACAGCACTGACACGGCTCTTCTGTGGGGATCCGAGATAAGGGACATCGATGGCCCCCTCCTCCGGCCGGACCATCAGTCTCTCCGCTGGGGTGTGGGGTCTTCTGGGAGGAAAGAACTTCGGGGGGCCGGGGGGGGGCATGTCGGAGGGAGACGGAGGGACAGACACACACCGGGGGACGTCTAACATACTCTTGGCTCTCACGCGGTCTGCGGCGTCCATGGTGCCCATACAGATCTGCCCGGTGGGGCTGCCATGTTTGAACTGCTGCCTCTGCTGCCACTCGTAGAGCTGCCACACCATCCCCTCCTTGGTGGCCTGACGCTCCTCATTGGACATCTTCAGGTGGCTGACCCGGTCCTGGGCGTATTTATAGTCACTTGGCAAGTTGCGGATGGGGGGTGGAGAGCCGCTGGGGGGGTGTCTGCTGGTCTTTGGCAAAGTCTGGTACCTCTCATGTTCTGCGCCGACACTGAAAAGAAGGAGGAGCATGAGAGCGGGAAGATTTACCCCGGACAACACCCGGACACCCGACAGTCCCCAACCACCGGACACCCCACAGTCCCCAACCACCGGACAGTCCCCAACCACCGGACAGTCCCCAACCACCCGGACACCCCACAGTCCCCAACCCCCAGACACCCGACAGTCCCC
This sequence comes from Rana temporaria, assembly GCF_905171775.1. Lineage (NCBI taxonomy): Eukaryota > Metazoa > Chordata > Amphibia > Anura > Ranidae > Rana > Rana temporaria. The sequence goes on along the minus strand of NW_024404488.1, from coordinate 95,738 downwards.
CAGACACCCGACAGCACCCAACCCCCAGACACCCGACAGCACCCAACCCCCAGACACCCCACAGCACCCAACCCCCAGACACCCGACAGTCCCCCAGACACCCGACAGCACCCAACCCCCAGACACCCGACAGCACCCAACCCCCAGACACCCCACAGTCCCCAACCCCCAGACACCCGACAGCACCCAACCCCCAGACACCCGACAGCACCCAACCCCCAGACACCCCACAGCACCCAACCCCCAGACACCCGTCAGCCCCCAACCCCCAGACACCCGACAGTCCCCAATCACCGGACACCCGACAGTCCCCAACCCCCGGACACCCCACAGTCCCCAACCACCAGACACCCCACAGTCCCCAACCACCAGACACCCCACAGTCCCCAACCCCCGGACACCCGACAGTCCCCAACCACGGACAGTCCCCAACCCCCAGACAGTCCCCAACCACCGGACACCCGACAGTCCCCAACCACCGGACAGTCCCCAACCACCCGGACACCCCACAGTCCCCAACCCCCAGACAGTCCCCAACCCCCAGACACCCGACAGCACCCAACCCCCAGACACCCCACAGTCCCCAATCACCGGACACCCCACAGTCCCCAACCCCCGGACACCCCACAGTCCCCAACCCCCGGACACCCCACAGTCCCCAATCACCGGACACCCCACAGTCCCCAACCACCGGACACCCCACAGTCCCCAACCCCCAGACAGTCCCCAACCCCCAGACAGTCCCCAACCCCCAGACAGTCCCCAACCCCCAGACAGTCCCCAACCCCCGGACACCCCACAGTCCCCAACCCCCAGACAGTCCCCAACCCCCAGACAGTCCCCAACCCCCAGACAGTCCCCAACCCCCAGACACCCGACAGTCCCCAACCCCCAGACACCCGACAGTCCCCAACTCCCACACACCCGACAGCCCCCAAGCCAATTGTACAAAGTATTTGTCTAAAACTGAATAACCAAAGTCAGTGCCAAGTCTGCCTCTTATCCTAAAAATATCACACGCAATACCCGACAATGACTGCGGGTGGCGCTCTGTACCCAGAATACATCACACAGAATCTTAGGTGGCGCTCTATACACAAAAGGCATATCATGAAATACCTCACATACACACGCAATACCCCACAATGACTGCGGGTGGCGCCCTTTACCTAGAATACAGATCAGATACAGTGCTGTGGAAAAGTATTTGCTCCCTTCCTGATATTTGTCACACTTCAGATCATCAAACAAAAGTTACTATGACACAAAGATAACCCGAGGAAATACAAAATGCAATTATTAAATGATGATTTCATGTCGTAAACCGCTGGGTGTGGTTTCTTTTCTTACCTGCAAGGTAATGTTATAATGTGTGGGCAGGGCCGCCATCAGGGGGGTACAGGCAGTACACCTGTAAGGGGTCCGGATGGCAACCCCGGAGGCCCACAGGGCCCTAGATGGCAACCCCCCATTTTTTTTATTTATTTTTTTATAAAAATATATATATTTGTTTTAAATATATTTTCATTTTGTTTTTTATTAAAGGGCCAATTTTTTTTTTTTTTTTAGAGGCTTGGAGGTTCCCAGGGGCACGGATGACAACCCCCCTTTTTTCCATATTTTTTTATAAAAAAACTAAATTTTTTTATATATTTTTTATTTATATATAAAAATAAAAAAATATATAAAAGTTAATATATAAATATATATATATATATATATATATATATATATATATATATTTTTTTTATTAAAGGGCCCAGAGGGCCCCAGATGGCAACCCCCCTTTTTTTTATAAAAAAAGAAAATGCATATTATTTTATTTATTTTTATATATATATATATATATATATATATATATATATATATATATATATATATAAAGGCACCCGCCCCCCCGGTTCTCTGCTCCAGGGGGCCCATGCCTGAAGCTGTGTAAGGGGCCCCAAAATTCCTGATGGCTGCCCTGTGTGTGGGGGAGGGGCATCACATACAAGCACATAAAAGAAGCCCTCCAGCACCGATCTGCCCCCGCTGCCGGCGCTCCCATCTTCTCCCGGTCTTCCTTCTGGGCTCACGGACTCCGGCGGTGTGATTGGCTGGAGCTGCAATGACGTCACTACCACACTTGTGATGTCACTGGCTCCATATACAGTAATAATCTCCTGAATGGTGGATGTTTAGGAGATATTTACAGTTTCTTATTCTAGGATCACCTCGAGGTACAAGCTTCCTAAACCTGCCTGGCCCCATGTGAAAAAGTAATTGCCCCCTAAACCTAACAACTGGAGTCCAGCGTTTGCCGGAAACGTCGCGTCGCTGTGGGGGAATGTCGGCGATCTCTTCTATGTAGATTTATTTTCATTCAGCCACATTGGAGGGTTTTCCAGGATGACCGGCCTGTGTAAAGGTCACGCCACAGCATCTCAATGGGATTGAAGTCCGGACTTTGACTAGGCCTCTCCGAAACCTTCATTTGGGGTTTTTGAGACATTCAGAGGAGGACTTGCTGGTGTGTTTTGGGTTAATTGTCCTGCTGCATAACCTGCGTGCCCCTGAGGTCAGGGAGTGACGGGCGGACATTCTCCTTCAGGATTTTCTGGTAGAGAGTAGAATTTATGGTTCCATCAATGATGGCGAGTCGTCCAGCCCCAGACCATCCCCCACCCCCATCGCGTCTGACTCTTAGATGGAACGGGACGCTCACCTTCCACAACCTTCAACTTTTCCATCTCCAGTCTTGGGGATAATCCGGGTGATTCTCGGTAAATGTGAGACGAGCCTTTGAGTTCTTTTTGGTCAGCGGTGGCTTTGTCCTTGGAACTCTCCCATGGACGCCGCCATGTTTCCCCCGTCTCTTTCTTATTGGTAAATCTCAAGGGGGGGGGAATACTGCGCTAAAGGAAATAGAATTGAAAATTGTGCTGAAGAAAAATGGGTGCCCTTTGATAATGTCATTTATGACAAAACATGTCAGGGCGGAGCCACGCACTGACGTCACCGCGTCTGGACCCCCCCCCCCAATGTTCTCCTTAGAAAATGTCTTTGTAACCCTTTCCAGACCAATACATGTCCATTACTTTGTATCTCATCTGTTCTTGAATTTCTTTAGATGGCGGCATGATATGTGGCGGCTTTTTGAGATCTTCACTTTGTCAGACAGATTCTATTTATGCGATTTCTCGATTCAACAGGTCTGGCAGTAATCAGTCCTGGGTGTTCCAATTACTTTTTCACATATGGCAAGGCAGGTTTGGACAGCTTTTTTCCCTTAGTTAAATGAAATCATTGTTTAACCACTTCCCGACCGCCGCATGTACATATACGTCGGCAGAATGGCACGGACAGGCACATTGGCGTACCTGTACGTCCCTGCTAAGACGTGGGTCCGATCGGGACCCCCCCCCGCTAAATGCGGCGGTTCCCATGGCTTCATGAGCGATCCGGGACGAGGGCGCGGCTATTCGTTTTTAGCCGCCCCCTCGCGATCGCTCCCCGGAGCTGAAGAATGGGGAGAGCCGCGTGTAAACATGGCTTCCCCGTGCTTCACTGTGGCGGTGCATCGATCAAGTGATCCCTTTTATAGGGGACACACAATCGATGATGTCAGACCTACAGCCACACCCCCCTACAGTTGTAAACACACACTAGGTGAACCCTAACTCCTACAGCGCCCCCTGTGGTTAACTCCCAAACTGCAACTGTCATTTTCACAATAAACAATGCAATTTAAATGCATTTTTTGCTGTGAAAATGACAATGGTCCCAAAAATGTGTCAAAATTGTCCGAAGTGTCCGCCATAATGTCGCAGTCACGAAAAAAATCGCTGATCGCCGCCATTAGTAGTAAAAAAAAAAAAAAATTATAATAAAACTATCCCCTATTTTGTAAACGTTATAAATTTTGCGCAAACCAATCGATAAACGCTTATTGCGATTTTTTTTTTACCAAAAATAGGTAGAAGAATACGTATCGGCCTAAACTGAGGAAAAAAAATATTTTTATATCTGTTTTGGGATATTTATTAATGGAAAAAGTAAAAAATATTGAATTTTTTTCAAAACTGTCGCTCTATTTTTGTTTATAGCGCAAAAAATAAAAACCGCAGAGGTGATCAAATACCACCAAAAGAAAGCTCTATTTGTGGGGGAAAAAGGACGCCAATTTTGTTTGGGAGCCACGTCGCACGACCGCGCAATTGTCAGTTAAAGCGACGCAGTGCCGAATTGTAAAAACCCCTTGGGAAATGTAGCAGCATATTGGTCCGGTCCTTAAGTGGTTAAGTACTGCATTTTGTATTTCCTCGGGTTATCTTTGTGTAATAATAACATTTGTTTGATGATCCAAATCATTTAAGTGTAACAAAACATGCAAAAAGTAAGAGATCAGAAGAACAGGGGCAAATACTTTTTCACAGCACTGTACATCACCCCGCAGTGACTGCAGGTGGCGCACTCTACCCAGAATACATATGGCATGCAATGTCCCACAATGACTGCAGGTGGCGCTCTCTACCCAGAATACATATCCCATGCAATGTCCCACAGTGACTGCAGGTGGCGCTCTCTACCCAGAATACATATCCCATGCAATGTCCCACAGTGACTGCAGGTGGCGCACTCTACCCAGAATACATATGGCATGCAATGTCCCACAATGACTGCAGGTGGCGCTCTCTACCCAGAATACATATCCCATGCAATGTCCCACAGTGACTGCAGGTGGCGCACTCTACCCAGAATACATATCCCATGCAATGTCCCACAATGACTGCAGGTGGCGCACTCTACCCAGAATACATATCCCATGCAATGTCCCACAGTGACTGCAGGTGGCGCACTCTACCCAGAATACATATCCCATGCAATGTCCCACAATGACTGCAGGTGGCGCACTCTACCCAGAATACATATGGCATGCAATGTCCCACAATGACTGCAGGTGGCGCTCTCTACCCAGAATACATATCCCATGCAATGTCCCACAATGACTGTAGGTGGCGCTCTCTACCCAGAATACATATGGCATGCAATGTCCCACAGTGACTGCAGGTGGCGCACTCTACCCAGAATACATATCTCTGAATACCCCTCAGTGCCTGCAGGTGGCGCTGTGTGTACATAGAATACACATTACACACAGTACCTCATACTGGTCCTAGGTGGCGCTCTGTACCAAGAATATATACAGTGCCTTAGAAAAAGTATTCATACCCCTTGAACGTAAATGTATTTTATTGGGATTTTATGTGATAGACCAACACAAAGACACGGGGGGTCAACAACGGTCGATCGCAGGGCACCCATCGACCGCAAACAGGTTCCTGCACCGCTGACCCCTCGGTCCTTCTTTCCCCACCCTCCACGCCTGTCCCGCTCTCTCCCTCCCCCTCTGTCATCAGAGAACAGCGGCTTAGCTCAGGACAGAGGGCGGGAGGAGGAGCTGCCCAAATTAACTTTTGAAATTAAACTGCAGGCGATTGGTTGTTAGGACACAGGGCGGTCCTAAGCAACCAATCACCAGCTTGCCAATATGGAAAGTCACTCTGCTGGCTTCCGCTCCCGGCCTCTGTCCAGAACTGTGGTGCCTTCTGCTGTCAGTTGTGAGGTGGGACATTGCTATGGGGGAGGGGGGACAGAGGTCACTGCTATTAGGGGAAAGCGGGGCAAAACACACTACTGTCTGTGGGGGGAGATGATGTGAAGAGGGAAGAGGACAGTGTTACCCCCATTGCAGTGTCCTCTACCAACCTTCACATTATCCCCCCCGATCTCTGCATTCTGAGCCCAACGCACTCCTGATCCCTGCATTCTGAGCCCAACGCACTCCTGATCCCTGCATTCTGAGCCCAACGCACTCCTGAGCCCTGCATTCTTAGCCCAACGCACTCCTGATCCCTGCATTCTGAGCCCAACGCACTCCTGAGCCCTGCATTCTTAGCCCAACGCACTCCTGATCCCTGCATTCTGAGCCCAACGCACTCCTGATCCCTGCATTCTGAGCCCAACGCACTCCTGATCCCTGCATTCTTAGCCCAACGCACTCCTGATCCCTGCATTCTGAGCCAACGCACTCCTGAGCCCTGAATTCTGAGCCCAACGCACTCCTGATCCCTGCATTCTGAGCCCAACGCACTCCTGATCCCTGCATTCTGAGCCCAACGCACTCCTGATCCCTGCATTCTGAGCCCAACGCACTCCTGATCCCTGCATTCTGAGCCCAACGCACTCCTGATCCCTGCATTCTGAGCCCAACACACTCCTGATCCCTGCATTCTGAGCCAACGCACTCCTGATCCCTGCATTCTGAGCCCAACGCACTCCTGATCCCTGCATTCTGAGCCAACGCACTCCTGAGCCCTGAATTCTGAGCCCAACGCACTCCTGATCCCTGCATTCTGAGCCCAACGCACTCCCGATCCCCTGCATTCTTATCCCAACGCACTCCTGATCCCTGCATTCTGAGCCCAACGCACTCCTGATCCCTGCATTCTGAGCCCAGCGCACTCCTGATCCCTGCATTCTGAGCCAACGCACTCCTGATCCCTGCATTCTGAGCCCAACGCACTCCTGATCCCTGCATTCTGAGCCCAACGCACTCCTAATCCCTGCATTCTGAGCCCAATGCACTCCTGATCCCTGCATTCTGAGCCCAATGCACTCCTGATCCCTGCATTCTGAGCCCAATGCACTCCTGATCTCTGCATTCTGAGCCCAACGCACTCCTGAGCCCTGCATTCTGAGCCCAACGCACTCCTGATCCCTGCATTCTGAGCCCAACGCACTCCTGATCTCTGCATTCTGAGCCCAACGCACTCCTGATCCCTGCATTCTGAGCCCAACGCACTCCTGAGCCCTGAATTCTGAGCCCAACGCACTCCTGATCCCTGCATTCTGAGCCCAACGCACTCCTGATCCCTGCATTCTGAGCCCAATTCACTCCTGAGCCCTGCATTCTGAGCCCAACGCACTCCTCAGCCCTGCATTCTGAGCCCAACGCACTCCTGATCCCTGCATTCTGAGCCCAACGCACTCCTGATCCCTGCATTCTGAGCCCAACGCACTCCCGATCCCTGCATTCTTAGCCCCACGCACTCCTGATCCCTGCATTCTTAGCCCAACGTACTCCCGATCCCCTGCATTCTTATCCCAACGCACTCCTGATCCCTGCATTCTGAGCCCAACGCACTCCTGATCCCTGCATTCTGAGCCCAACGCACTCCTGATCTCTGCATTCTGAGCCCAACGCACTCCTGATCTCTGCATTCTGAGCTCAACGCACTCCTGATCTCTGCATTCTGAGCCCAACGCACTCCCGATCCCCTGCATTCTTATCCCAACGCACTCCCGATCCCCTGCATTCTTATCCCAACGCACTCCTGATCCCTGCATTCTGAGCCCAACGCACTCCTGATCCCTGCATTCTGAGCCCAACGCACTCCTGATCTCTGCATTCTGAGCTCAACGCACTCCTGATCTCTGCATTCTGAGCCCAATGCACTCCTGATCCCTGCATTCTGAGCCCAACGCACTCCTGATCTCTGCATTCTGAGCTCAACGCACTCCCGATCCCTGCATTCTGAGCCCAACGCACTCCCGATCCCTTCATTCTGAGCCCAACGCACTCCCGATCCCTGCATTCTGAGCCCAACGCACTCCCGATCCCTTCATTCTGAGCCCAACGCACTCCCGATCCCTGCATTCTGAGCCCAACGCACTCCCGATCCCTGCATTCTGAGCCCAACGCACTCCTGATCCCTGCATTCTGAGCCCAACGCACTCCTGAGCCCTGCATTCTGAGCCCAGCGCACTCCTGATCCCTGCATTCTGAGCCCAACGCACTCCTGATCCCTGCATTCTGAGCCCAACGCACTCCTGATCCCTGCATTCTGAGCCCAACGCACTCCTGATCCCTGCATTCTGAGCCCAACGCACTCCCGATCCCTGCATTCTTAGCCCCACGCACTCCCGATCCCTGCATTCTTAGCCCAACGCACTCCTGATCCCTGCATTCTTAGCCCAACGTACTCCCGATCCCCTGCATTCTTATCCCAACGCACTCCCGATCCCTGCATTCTGAGCCCAATGCACTCCTGATCCCTGCATTCTGAGCCCAACGCACTCCTGATCTCTGCATTCTGAGCTCAACGCACTCCCGATCCCTGCATTCTGAGCCCAACGCACTCCCGATCCCTTCATTCTGAGCCCAACGCACTCCCGATCCCTGCATTCTGAGCCCAACGCACTCCCGATCCCTTCATTCTGAGCCCAACGCACTCCCGATCCCTGCATTCTGAGCCCAACGCACTCCTGATCCCTGCATTCTGAGCCCAACGCACTCCTGATCCCTGCATTCTTAGCCCAACGCACTCCTGAGCCCTGCATTCTGAGCCCAACGCACTCCTGATCCCTGCATTCTGAGCCCAACGCACTCCTGAGCCCTGCATTCTGAGCCCAACGCACTCCTGATCCCTGCATTCTGAGCCCAACGCACTCCTGATCCCTGCATTCTGAGCCCAACGCACTCCTGATCCCTGCATTCTGAGCCCAACGCACTCCTGATCCCTGCATTCTGAGCCCAACACACTCCTGATCCCTGCATTCTGAGCCAACGCACTCCTGATCCCTGCATTCTGAGCCCAACGCACTCCTGATCCCTGCATTCTGAGCCAACGCACTCCTGAGCCCTGAATTCTGAGCCCAACGCACTCCTGATCCCTGCATTCTGAGCCCAACGCACTCCCGATCCCCTGCATTCTTATCCCAACGCACTCCTGATCCCTGCATTCTGAGCCCAACGCACTCCTGATCCCTGCATTCTGAGCCCAGCGCACTCCTGATCCCTGCATTCTGAGCCAACGCACTCCTGATCCCTGCATTCTGAGCCCAACGCACTCCTGATCCCTGCATTCTGAGCCCAACGCACTCCTGATCCCTGCATTCTGAGCCCAACGCACTCCTGATCCCTGCATTCTGAGCCCAACGCACTCCTGAGCCCTGCATTCTGAGCCCAACGCACTCCTGATCCCTGCATTCTGAGCCCAATGCACTCCTGATCCCTGCATTCTGAGCCCAATGCACTCCTGATCCCTGCATTCTGAGCCCAATGCACTCCTGATCTCTGCATTCTGAGCCCAACGCACTCCTGAGCCCTGCATTCTGAGCCCAACGCACTCCTGATCCCTGCATTCTGAGCCCAACGCACTCCTGATCTCTGCATTCTGAGCCCAACGCACTCCTGATCCCTGCATTCTGAGCCCAACGCACTCCTGAGCCCTGAATTCTGAGCCCAACGCACTCCTGATCCCTGCATTCTGAGCCCAACGCACTCCTGATCCCTGCATTCTGAGCCCAATTCACTCCTGAGCCCTGCATTCTGAGCCCAACGCACTCCCGATCCCTGCATTCTGAGCCCAACGCACTCCTGATCCCTGCATTCTGAGCCCAACGCACTCCCGATCCCTGCATTCTTAGCCCCACGCACTCCTGATCCCTGCATTCTTAGCCCAACGTACTCCCGATCCCCTGCATTCTTATCCCAACGCACTCCTGATCCCTGCATTCTGAGCCCAACGCACTCCTGATCCCTGCATTCTGAGCCCAACGCACTCCTGATCTCTGCATTCTGAGCCCAACGCACTCCTGATCTCTGCATTCTGAGCTCAACGCACTCCTGATCTCTGCATTCTGAGCCCAACGCACTCCCGATCCCCTGCATTCTTATCCCAACGCACTCCCGATCCCCTGCATTCTTATCCCAACGCACTCCTGATCCCTGCATTCTGAGCCCAACGCACTCCTGATCCCTGCATTCTGACCCAACGCACTCCTGATCTCTGCATTCTGAGCCCAACGCACTCCTGATCTCTGCATTCTGAGCCCAATGCACTCCTGATCCCTGCATTCTGAGCCCAACGCACTCCTGATCTCTGCATTCTGAGCTCAACGCACTCCCGATCCCTGCATTCTGAGCCCAACGCACTCCCGATCCCTTCATTCTGAGCCCAACGCACTCCCGATCCCTGCATTCTGAGCCCAACGCACTCCTGATCCCTGCATTCTGAGCCCAACGCACTCCTGATCCCTGCATTCTGAGCCCAACGCACTCCTGAGCCCTGCATTCTGAGCCCAGCGCACTCCTGATCCCTGCATTCTGAGCCCAACGCACTCCTGATCCCTGCATTCTGAGCCCAACGCACTCCTGATCCCTGCATTCTAAACCCAACGCACTCCTGATCCCTGCATTCTGAGCCCAACGCACTCCCGATCCCTGCATTCTTAGCCCCACGCACTCCCGATCCCTGCATTCTTAGCCCAACGCACTCCTGATCCCTGCATTCTTAGCCCAACGTACTCCCGATCCCCTGCATTCTTATCCCAACGCACTCCCGATCCCTGCATTCTGAGCCCAATGCACTCCTGATCCCTGCATTCTGAGCCCAACGCACTCCTGATCTCTGCATTCTGAGCTCAACGCACTCCCGATCCCTGCATTCTGAGCCCAACGCACTCCCGATCCCTTCATTCTGAGCCCAACGCACTCCCGATCCCTGCATTCTGAGCCCAACGCACTCCCGATCCCTTCATTCTGAGCCCAACGCACTCCCGATCCCTTCATTCTGAGCCCAACGCACTCCCGATCCCTGCATTCTGAGCCCAACGCACTCCTGATCCCTGCATTCTGAGCCCAACGCACTCCTGATCCCTGCATTCTTAGCCCAACGCACTCCTGAGCCCTGCATTCTGAGCCCAACGCACTCCTGATCCCTGCATTCTGAGCCCAACGCACTCCTGAGCCCTGCATTCTGAGCCCAACGCACTCCTGATCCCTGCATTCTGAGCCCAACGCACTCCTGAGCCCTGCATTCTGAGCCCAACGCACTCCTGATCCCTGCATTCTGAGCCCAACGCACTCCTGAGCCCTGCATTCTGAGCCCAACGCACTCCCGATCCCTGCATTCTTAGCCCCACGCACTCCCGATCCCTGCATTCTTAGCCCAACGCACTCCTGATCCCTGCATTCTTAGCCCAACGTACTCCCGATCCCCTGCATTCTTATCCCAACGCACTCCTGATCCCTGCATTCTTATCCCAACGCACTCCTGATCTCTGCATTCTGAGCTCAACGCACTCCTGATCTCTGCATTCTGAGCCCAACGCACTCCCGATCCCTGCATTCTGAGCCCAACGCACTCCCGATCCCTTCATTCTGAGCCCAACGCACTCTCGATCCCTGCATTCTGAGCCCAATGCACTCCTGATCCCTGCATTCTGAGCCCAACGCACTCCTGATCCCTGCATTCTGAGCCCAACGCACTCCTGATCCCTGCATTCTGAGCCCAACGCACTCCTGATCCCTGCATTCTGAGCCCAACGTACTCCTGATCCCTGCATTCTGAGCACAACGTACTCCTGATCCCTGCATTCTGAGCCCAACGCACTCCCGATCCCTGCATTCTGAGCCCAACGCACTCCCGATCCCTGCATTCTGAGCCCAACGTACTCCTGATCCCTGCATTCTGAGCCCAACGCACTCCTGATCCCTGCATTCTGAGCCCAACGCACTCCTGATCCCTGCATTCTTAGCCAACGCACTCCTGATCCCTGCATTCTGAGCCCAACGCACTCCTGATCCCTGCATTCTGAGCCCAACGCACTCCTGATCCCTGCATTCTGAGCCCAACGCACTCCCGAGCCCTGCATTCTGAGCCCAAAGCACTCCCGTGCCCTGCATTCTGAGCCCAACGCACTCTAGAGCCCTGCATTCTGAGCCCAACGCACTCTAGAGCCCTGCATTCTGAGCCCAACGCACTCCTGTTTCCTGCATTCTGAGCCCAACGCACTCCTGAGCCCTGCATTCTGAGCCCAACGCACTCCTGTTTCCTGCATTCTGAGCCCAACTCACTCCTGATCCCTGCATTCTGAGCCCAACGCACTCCTCAGCCCTGCATTCTGAGCCCAACGCACTCCTCAGCCCTGCATTCTGAGCCCAACGCACTCCTGATCCCTGCATTCTGAGCCCAACGCACTCCTGATCCCTGCATTCTGAGCCCAACGCACTCCTGATCCCTGCATTCTGAGCCCAACACACTCCTGATCCCTGCATTCTGAGCCCAACGCACTCCTGATCTCTGCATTCTGAGCCCAACGCACTCCCGATCCCTGCATTCTGAGCCCAACGCACTCCCGATCCCTTCATTCTGAGCCCAACGCACTCTCGATCCCTGCATTCTGAGCCCAATGCACTCCTGATCCCTGCATTCTGAGCCCAACGCACTCCTGATCCCTGCATTCTGAGCCCAACGCACTCCTGATCCCTGCATTCTGAGCCCAATGCACTCCTGATCCCTGCATTCTGAGCCCAACGTACTCCTGATCCCTGCATTCTGAGCCCAACGCACTCCTGATCCCTGCATTCTGAGCCCAACGCACTCCTGATCCCTGCATTCTGAGCCCAACGCACTCCTGATCCCTGCCTTCTGAGCCCAACGCACTCCTGATCCCTGCATTCTGAGCCCAACGTACTCCTGATCCCTGCATTCTGAGCACAACGTACTCCTGATCCCTGCATTCTGAGCCCAACGCACTCCTGATCCCTGCATTCTGAGCCCAACGCACTCCCGATCCCTGCATTCTGAGCCCAACGTACTCCTGATCCCTGCATTCTTAGCCCAACGCACTCCTGATCCCTGCATTCTGAGCCCAACGCACTCCTGATCCCTGCATTCTGAGCCCAACGCACTCCTGATCCCTGCATTCTGAGCCCAACGCACTCTAGAGCCCTGCATTCTGAGCCCAACGCACTCCTGATCCCTGCATTCTGAGCCCAACGCACTCTAGAGCCCTGCATTCTGAGCCCAACGCACTCCTGTTTCCTGCATTCTGAGCCCAACGCACTCCTGAGCCCTGCATTCTTAGCCCCACGCACTCCTGATCCCTGCATTCTGAGCCCAACGCACTCCTGTTTCCTGCATTCTGAGCCCAACGCACTCCTGATCCCTGCATTCTGAGCCCAACTCACTCCTGATCCCTGCATTCTGAGCCCAACGCACTCCTCAGCCCTGCATTCTGAGCCCCACGCACTCCTGATCCCTGCATTCTGAGCCCAACGCACTCCTGTTTCCTGCATTCTGAGCCCAACGCACTCCTCAGCCCTGCATTCTGAGCCTAACGCACTCCTGATCCCTGCATTCTGAGCCCAACTCACTCCCGATCCCTGCATTCTGAGCCCAACGCACTCCTGATCCCTGCATTCTGAGGGCAGTGTTTAAAATTACATTTTAGTTTTAATTACCATGATATAAAATAATGGATGTGGGGGCCTTTTGATGGGCGTGATCATTATTTTTTTTTTGGGGGGGGTGGGGCTGTACATTGTTGGACCCAGGCAGCACAAGGTCTTGGGCCAGCCCTGGCTCTTTCTGGCTTTAGTCCTTTTAGAACTTATCTATGTACGGTTACCCGGTAGACAAGAAATTACTGAAAACTGACAGCCAGGCAGGTAGCATTTTCAGAAGCAGGCTCCCTGGCACAAGGCGGACCCCACACACATTTGTAGCGTTTATAGAATAAATCTTACCTCTTGCCGTCTGCCTTCTGGATCTTCACCCACTGCTCCACCTGGCCCATCACGCTGCGCCGCTGCCCATGTTTCTCCGGCTCGGCTCTAGATACGAAGCCCCTCTTGTAGGTGTCGGCTCCGTTCTGCTCCATGGGACTGGTGTTGGTCCGGAAGGAAGCCGGCAAGGTCCCGTTCCTCTCCAGGGTCTGGGGTTGAGGCGTCTGTGGGGGCGCATATCGGTACCGCTTGGTGAAATCGGTGAAGGCGGACTGCCGGTCGCTGTAGAGAAAAGAATTCTGTGCTTTCCCTCCATTGGCGTTGATTGTGTTTTTGTGGGCGACGAAGCTCTCGCGGTCAGGGCCGTTCCGGAAACGCTCCTGTTCCTCCAGATCCCGGTAGTGGTAATCCTTGTCTATCCGCTCCGTGAATCGTTCCTTATCCCCGCCCTTCCGCTGGCGTTCTTTGTCTCCGCCGGTCCAATTAGGTTCCTTATCCGGCTCCCGCTGGCGCTTATTGTCTCCGCCATTCCGATAGCGGTCCTTATCTGCCACCTGCCGATAGTGTTCTTTGTCCGCCGTCTCTCGATAGCGTTCTTTGTCCGCCGCTTCCCGGTGGCGTTCTTTGTCCGCCGTCTCCCGGTAGCGATCTTTGTCCGCCGCCTCCCGGTAGCGTTCTTTGTCCGCCGCCTCCCGGTAGCGCTCTTTGTCCGCCGCCTCCCGGTAGCGCTCTTTGTCCGCCACCTCCCGAAAGTGTTCTTTCTCTGCCGCCTCCCGAAAGTGTTCTTTCTCCGCCGCCTCCCGAAAGTGTTCTTTCTCCGCCGCCTCCCGAAAGTGTTCTTTCTCCGCCGTCTCCCGGTAGCGCTCCTTCTCCCCCACCACTGGGTAGCGCTCTTTCTCCCCTTCTTCTCGGTAGCCATCTTGGAGTCCCATGTCACGGTATTGGTCCTTCTCTCTGGAGTTGCGCCGCGGCTCCTCGTTTCTGGGTGCCGGCAGCTCTTTGGGTTTGGAGTAGCTGCTCCTCATCTGGACCGTCTCCGGCTGGGGAAACTCCTTGAAGGACTCGGTGTGGTTGTTCACCGGGACCGCCGGCCATTCCACGTCAACAATCTCCCTAAAACATGAAAAAACATTTCTATTAGACAATTTTTCTTTTCTGGGACAATAATTGAGGAATCAGGAGACCCTCAGAGAAATGTCATCACCTCCACCCCCTCCCCAGTCCATCCCGTCTCTCTCCCGACGCGGTGAGTCATGGCGGTCCCTCAATGCGGACTTTGGATGAAGATAGTGCTGAGCTCAGGACTCACATCCCCCGTCAGAGAATGAATCCTCAGCTGACACAATCCGGGATTCTGCAGACTCCGCGGCCGGGTTAGAGACCCTGCGCTCTCCGCAGAGCGTTCCCGGGTGGCCCGGATCTGCAGCATCTCTTAAGCCGATCAATAAAAGACACGGCACAATGTCAATTAACAGCCAGCGTCAGTAAATGAGGAATAATCAAAAAATCGAGAACCAATCCGCAGATCGGGGGAGGGAGAGACTGCAGGAGATAAAGCGGAATCCTTAGAACGCCATGTGATATCAGGAGTCCTATAGGAGGACACGATAATTCTCCACATTCCCGGATACCACCGGACAATCACCGGGGAGCAGATCGGGAGAATGTGGGGGGTCATAAAATGCCGGATATTTAAACTTGAAGGCAACGGTGTCCAACCGCTGCAGAGCTAAACGCGTTTCACCTTATATAAGGCAGTGTGCATGCTATTGGGGACTACAAGTCTCACCATGGTCTCTCCTCACTGTTGAGGACTACAAGTCTCAGCGTTGTCTCTCCTCACTGTTGAGGACTACAAGTCTCAGCGTTGTCTCTCCTCACTGTTGAGGACTACAAGTCTCAGCGTGGTCTCTCCTCACTGTTGAGGACTACAAGTCTCAGCGTGGTCTCTCCTCACTGTTGAGGACTACAAGTATCACCATGGTCTCTCCTCACTGTTGAGGACTACAAGTCTCACCATGGTCTCTCCTCACTGTTGAGGACTACAAGTCTCACCATGGTCTCTCCTCACTGTTGAGGACTACAAGTCTCACCATGGTCTCTCCTCACTGTTGAGGACTACAAGTCTCACCATGGTCTCTCCTCACTGTTGAGGACTACAAGTCTCACCATGGTCTCTCCTCACTGTTGAGGACTACAAGTCTCACCATGGTCTCTCCTCACTGTTGAGGACTACAAGTATCACCATGGTCTCTCCTCACTGTTGAGGACTACAAGTATCACCATGGTCTCTCCTCGCTGTTGAGGACTACAAGTATCACCATGGTCTCTCCTCACTGTTGAGGACTACAAGTCTCACCATGGTCTCTCCTCACTGTTGAGGACTACAAGTCTCACCATGGTCTCTCCTCACTGTTGAGGACTACAAGTCTCACCATGGTCTCTCCTCGCTGTTGGGAAATACAAGTTTTAGCAAGTCTGAGTTACTCAAGCCCTGTAGGCCCCATCAGAGGGAGGATTGCCAATAATGGAAGTTATCAATGATTTGTGGACAATTCTATTTACCAAGGAAAATAATTTGATACAAATTCCAAAATAATAAAGATGAGAACTTTACCCCTTAACTTCTATAACAAGGGTACTATAACCCCCAATGTGGAGATCTGGTCTCCCCGAAATCCCCCCCTGCAGACTATAACCCCCAATGTAGAGATCTGGTCTCCCCGAAATCCCCCCCTGCAGACTATAACCCCCCAATGTAGAGATCTGGTCTCCCCGAAATCCCCCTCCAGACTATAACCCCCCAATGTAAAGATCTGGTCTCCCCGGAATCCCCCTCCAGACTATAACCCCCAATGTAGAGATCTGGTCTCCCCGGATCCCCCTCCAGACTATAACCCCCAATGTAGAGATCTGGTCTCCCCGGATCCCCCTCCAGACTATAACCCCCAATGTAGAGATCTGGTCTCCCCGGATCCCCCTGCAGACTATAACCCCCAATGTAGAGATCTGGTCTCCCCGGATCCCCCTCCAGACTATAACCCCCAATGTAGAGATCTGGTCTCCCTGGATCCCCCTGCAGACTATAACCCCCAATGTAGAATCTGGTCTCCCTGGATCCCCCTCCAGACTATAACCCCCAATGTAGAGATCTGGTCTCCCTGGATCCCCCTCCAGACTATAACCCCCAATGTAGAGATCTGGTCTCCCCGGAATCCCCCCTGCAGACTATAGCCCCCCAATGTAGAGATCTGGTCTCCCCAGAATCCCCCTCCAGACTATAACCCTCAATGTAGAGATCTGTTCTCCCCGGAATCCCCCCCTCCAGACTATAACCCCCAATGTAGAGATCTGGTCTCCCCGAAATCCCCCTCCAGACTATAACCCCCAATGTGGAGATCTGGTCTCCCCGGATCCCCCTCCAGACTATAACCCCCAATGTGGAGATCTGGTCTCCCCGAAATCCCCCTCCAGACTATAACCCCCAATGTGGAGATCTGGTCTCCCCGAAATCCCCCTCCAGACTATAACCCCCCAATGTAGAGATCTGGTCTCCCTGGATCCCCCTCCAGACTATAACCCCCAATGTGGAGATCTGGTCTCCCCGAAATCCCCCTCCAGACTATAACCCCCAATGTGGAGATCTGGTCTCCCCAGAATCCCCCTCCAGACTATAACCCCTCAATGTAGAGATCTGGTCTCCCCGGAATCCCCCTCCAGACTATAACCCCCAATGTAGAGATCTGGTCTCCCTGGAATCCCCCTCCAGACTATAACCCCCAATGTAGAGATCTGGTCTCCCCGGAATCCCCCCCTGCAGACTATAACCCCCCAATGTAGAGATCTGGTCTCCCTGGAATGCCCCTCCAGACTATAACCCCCAATGTAGAGATCTGGTCTCCCCGGATCCCCCTCCAGATTATAACCCTCAATTTAGAGATCTGGTCTCCCCAGAATCCCCCCCTGCAGACTATAACCCCCAATCTAGAGATCTGGTTGCCCCGGAATGCCCCTCCAGACTATAACCCCCCAATGTAGAGATCTGGTCTCCCCGGAATGCCCCTCCAGACTATAACCCCCCAATGTAGAGATCTGGTCTCCCCGGAATCCCACTCTGCAGACTATAACCCCCAATGTAGAGATCTGGTCTCCCCGGATCCCCCTCTGCAGACTATAACCCCCAATGTAGAGATCTGGTCCCCCCGGAATCCCCCCCGCAGACTCTAACCCCCCAATGTAGAGATCTGGTCTCCCTGGAATCCCCCCCTGCAGACTCTAACCCCCCAATGTAGAGATCTGGTCTCCCTGGAATCCCCCCCTGCAGACTATAACCCCCAATGTAGAGATCTGGTCTCCCTGGAATCCCCCCCTGCAGACTCTAACCCCCCAATGTAGAGATCTGGTCTCCCTGGAATCCCCCCCTGCAGACTATAACCCCCAATGTAGAGATCTGGTCTCCCCGGAAACCCCCCCTGCAGACTCTAACCCCCCAATGTAGAGATCTGGTCTCCCCGGAATCCCCCTCCAGTATTGTAGAAGTACAATCCCCTCCCCCAGGGGCCTGTAATTTGGAAAACATTGCATAGACTGTCTAGGAGCGCGCCCCTGTGCACGCAGCACTTGCCTTTTGTTGTCGGGGGTGCTCTGGACGAGAGTCGCTTGGTTCATCGCCCGGATCCAGCCATTCATGTCCTCCTGGGTGTCAGCACTGAAGAAGTAGGTCCTCATTCCCGGGTTCTCATGCTCTCGGTGCTGGATGTAGGCACGCATGCTATTGTGTACCGCCTGAGACAAGAACACACCGCCAACGTCACCAAATGTTCACTCCGGGACACAGCACCCTCTGCCCCCCCCCCCACAGAGATCACCCTACACCCCCCCCCCCCACAGAGATCACCCTACACACCCCCCCACAGAGATCACCCTCCACCCCCCCCCACAGAGATCACCCTACACCCCCCCCCCACACAGAGATCACCCTACACCCCCCCACAGATCACCCTACATCCCCCCCCCACAGAGATCACCCTACACCCCCCCCCCACAGAGATCACCCTCCCCCCCCCCCCCACAGAGATCACCCTCCCACCCCCCCACCCCACAGAGATCACCCTACACCCCACAGAGATCACCCTACACACCCCCCCCACAGAGATCACCCTACACACACACCCCCACAGAGATCACCCTCCCCCCCCCCCCCACAGAGATCACCCTACAACCCCCCACAGAGATCACCCTACACCCCCCCACAGAGATCACCCTACACACACACCCCCACAGAGATCACCCTCCACCCCCCCCACAGAGATCACCCTACACCCCCCCCCACACAGAGATCACCCTACACCCCCCCCCCCACAGAGATCACCCTACACACACACCCCCACAGAGATCACCCTACACCCCCCCTCCCACAGAGATCACCCTACACCCCCCCACAGAGATCACCCTACACCCCCCCCCCACAGAGATCACCCTACACACCCCCCCACAGAGATCACCCTCCACCCCCCCCCACAGAGATCACCCTACACCCCCCCCCACACAGAGATCACCCTACACCCCCCCCCCCCACAGAGATCACCCTACACACACACCCCCACAGAGATCACCCTACACCCCCCCCCCCACAGAGATCACCCTACACCCCCCCCCACAGAGATCACCCCCCCCCCCCCCCCCCCCACAGAGATCACCCTACACCCCCCCACAGAGATCACCCTACACCCCCCCCCACAGAGATCACCCTACACCCCCCCCCCCACAGAGATCACCCTACACACACACCCCCACAGAGATCACCCTACACCCCCCCCCCCACAGAGATCACCCTACACCCCCCCCACAGAGATCACCCTCCCACCCCCCCACCCCACAGAGATCACCCTACACCCCCCCACAGAGATCACCCTACACCCCCCCCCACAGAGATCACCCTACACCCCCCCCCCACAGAGATCACCCCTACACCCCCCCTCCCACAGAGATCACCCTACACCCCCCCTCCCACAGAGATCACCCTACACCCCCCCACAGAGATCACCCTACACCCCCCCCCCACAGAGATCACCCTACACCCCCCCCCCACAGAGATCACCCCTACACCCCCCCCCACAGAGATCACCCTCCACCCCCCCCACAGAGATCACCCTACACCCCCCCACAGAGATCACCCTACACCCCCCCCACCGAGATCACCCTACACCCCCCCCCCCCCCCGACCAATCACATGATATCCAGAGACCTCCCATCAGAGGAAAGACCCTCCCCCGACCAATCACATGATATCCAGAGACCTCCCATCAGAGGAAAGACCCTCCCCCGACCAATCACATGATATCCAGAGACCCCCCATCAGAGGAGAGACCCCCCCCCCCGACCAATCACATGATATCCAGAGACCTCCCATCAGAGGAAAGACCCTCCCCCGACCAATCACATGATATCCAGAGACGTCCCATCAGAGGAAAGACCCTCCCCCGACCAATCACATGATATCCAGAGACCTCCCATCAGAGGAAAGACCCTCCCCCGACCAATCACATGATATCCAGAGACCTCCCATCAGAGGAAAGACCCTCCCCCGACCAATCACATGATATCCAGAGACCCCCCATCAGAGGAGAGACCCCCCCCCCCGACCAATCACATGATATCCAGAGACCTCCCATCAGAGGAAAGACCCTCCCCCGACCAATCACATGATATCCAGAGACGTCCCATCAGAGGAAAGACCCTCCCCCGACCAATCACATGATATCCAGAGACCTCCCATCAGAGGAAAGACCCTCCCCCGACCAATCACATGATATCCAGAGACCTCCCATCAGAGGAAAGACCCTCCCCCGACCAATCACATGATATCCAGAGACCTCCCATCAGAGGAAAGACCCTCCCCTGACCACAACACCCTCCATGTACCCGACACCAGAGACCACAACACCCTTCATGTACCTGACACCAGAGACCACAACACCCTCCATGTACCCGACACCAGAGACCACAACACCCTCCATGTACCCGACACCAGAGACCACAACACACTCCATGTACCCGACACCAGAGACCACAACACACTCCATGTACCTGGCACCAGAAACCACAACACCCTCCATGTACCCGACACCAGAGACCACAACACCCTCCATGTACCTGACACCAGAGACCACAACACCCTCCATGTACCTGACACCAGAGACCACAACACCCTTCATGTACACAACACCAGAGACCACAACACCCTCCATGTACCCAACACCGGAGACCACAACACCCTCCATGTACCCGACACCAGAGACCACAACACCCTCCATGTACCCGACACCAGAGACCACAACACCCTCCATGTACCTGACACCAGAGACCACAACACCCTCCATGTACCCGACACCAGAGACCACAACACCCTCCATGTACCCGACACCAGAGACCACAACACCCTCCATGTACCCAACACCAGAGACCACAACACCCTCCATGTACCTGACACCAGAGACCACAACACCCTCCATGTACCCGACACCAGAGACCACAACACCCTCCATGTACCCAACACCAGAGACCACAACACCCTCCATGTACCTGACACTAAAGACCACAACACCCTCCATGTACCCGACACCGGAGACCACAACACCCTCCATGTACCCAACACCAGAGACCACAACACCCTCCATGTACCCGACACCAGAGACCACAACACACTCCATGTACCTGGCACCAGAGACCACAACACACTCCATGTACCCGATACCAGAGACCACAACACCCTCCATGTACCTGGCACCAGAGACCACAACACACTCCATGTATCCGACATTAAAAACCACAACACACTCCATGTACCCGACACCAGAGACCACAACACCCTCCATGTACCCGACACCAGAGACCACAACACACTCCATGTATCTGACACCGGAGACCACAACACACTCCATGTATCCGACACCAGAGACCACAACACCCTCCATGTACCCGACACCAGAGACCACAACACCCTCCATGTACCCGACACCAGAGACCACAACACCCTCCATGTACCCGACACCGGAGACCACAACACACTCCATGTACCCGACACCAGAGACCACAACACCCTCCATGTACCCCAACACCAGAGACCACAACCCCCTCCATGTACCCGACACCGGAGACCACAACACACTCCATGTATCCGACACCAGAGACCACAACACCCTCCATGTACCTGACACCAGAGACCACAACACCCTCCATGTACCCTACACCATAGACCACAACCCCCTCCATGTACCTGACACCAAAGCCGAGAACGCATTCCATGTAGATGGCACTATAGACGATAACACACTCCATGCAGACAGCAGAGGATGGGACTCTCACCCCATCTCCGGCTCTATGCGGTGGGATTGGCAGCGCTGCTCTGGGACGGACTCATCACTAACGTGACCTGACAGGCAGGGAAGGGCTGTGGTGGGATCAGCAATTCTCACAGTGATCTCAGCCCCTCGTCTATTCAACTCTTCTATTCGCTACATTGTAACCGTCTGATCCGTAATGAGCGCCGCCCCTCCCCCACCACCGTCTATTCACCACAATCTACCACCGGGGGGGCAACTCACATACTGTATATAGGGGGGCCACACCCCCAAAGTGTCACATACTGTATATAGGGGGGCCCAACCCCCAAAGTGTCACATACTGTATATAGGGGGGCCCAACCCCCAAAGTGTCACATACCGTATATAGGGGGGCCACACCCCCAAAGTGTCACATACTGTATATAGGGGGGCCCAACCCCCAAAGTGTCACATACCGTATATAGGGGGGCCCAACCCCCAAAGTGTCACATACTGTATATAGGGGGGCCACACCCCCAAAGTGTCACATACTGTATATAGGGGGGCCCAACCCCCAAAGTGTCACATACTGTATATAGGGGGGCTCAACCCCCAAAGTGTCACATACTGTATATAAGGGGGCCCAACCCCCAAAGTGACACATACCGTATATAGGGGGGCCACACCCCCAAAGTGTCACATACTGTATATAGGGGGGCCCAACCCCCAAAGTGTCACATGCTGTATATAGGGGGCCCAACCCCCAAAGTGTCACATACTGTATATAGGGGGGCCACACCCCCAAAGTGTCACATGCTGTATATAGGGGGGCCCAACCCCCAAAGTGTCACATACTGTATATAGGGGGGCCACACCCCCAAAGTGTCACATACTGTATATAGGGGGGCCACACCCCCAAAGTGTCACATACTGTATATAGGGGGGCCCAACCAAGTGTCACATACTGTATATAGGGGGGCCCAACCCCCAAAGTGTCACATACTGTGTATAGGGGGGCCACACCCCCAAAGTGTCACATACTGTATATAGGGGGGCCACACCCCCAAAGTGTCACATACTGTATATAGGGGGGCCACACCCCCAAAGTGTCACATACTGTATATAGGGGGGCCCAACCCCCAAAGTGTCACATACTGTATATAGGGGGGCCCAACCCCCAAAGTGTCACATACTGTATATAGGGGGGCCCAACCCCCAAAGTGTCACATACTGTATATAGGGGGGCCCAACCCCCAAAGTGTCACATACTGTATATAGGGGGGCCCAACCCCCAAAGTGTCACATACTGTATATAGGGGGGCCCAACCAAGTGTCACATACTGTATATAGGGGGACCCAACCCCCAAAGTGTCACATACTGTATATAGGGGGGCCCAACCCCCAAAGTGTCACATACTGTATATAGGGGGGCCCAACCCCCAAAGTGTCACACACCGTATATAGGGGGGCCCAACCCCCAAAGTGTCACACACCGTATATAGGGGGACCCAACCCCCAAAGTGTCACATACTGTATATAGGGGGGCCCAACCAAGTGTCACATACTGTATATAGGGGGGCCCAACCCCCAAAGTGTCACACACCGTATATAGGGGGACCCAACCCCCAAAGTGTCACATACTGTATATAGGGGGGCCCAACCCCCAAATTGTCACATACTGTATATAGGGGGGCCCAACCCCCAAAGTGTCACATACTGTATATAGGGGGGCCCAACCCCCAAAGTGTCACATACTGTATATAGGGGGGCCACACCCCCAAAGTGTCACATGCTGTATATAGGGGGGCCCAACCCCCAAAGTGTCACATACTGTATATAGGGGGGGCCACACCCCCAAAGTGTCACATACTGTATATAGGGGGGCCCAACCCCCAAAGTGTCACATACTGTATATAGGGGGGCCACACCCCCAAAGTGTCACATACTGTATATAGGGGGGCCACACCCCCAAAGTGACATTTCAGGTGGTGAAAAGAATCTTTTATCTGCTTGGGATTCTACTGCTGAGTTCCCGGGTCTGTACACCCGCTGTGCCCATTATGAGGGGTCCCCACCATTCCTGTGCTGAGTTCCCGGATCTGTACACCCGCTGTGCCCATTATGAGGGGTTCCCACCATCCTGTGCTGAGTTCCCGGGTCTGTACACCCGCTGTGCCCATTATGAGGGGCTCTCACCATCCCTGTGCTGAGTTCCCGGGTCTGTACACCCGCTGTGCCCCATTATGAGGGGTTCCCACCATCCCTGTGCTGAGTTCCCGGGTCTGTACACCCGCTGTGCCCATTATGAGGGGTTCCCACCATCCCTGTGCTGAGTTCCCGGGTCTGTACACCCGCTGTGCCCATTATGAGGGGTTCCCACCATCCCTGTGCTGAGTTCCCGTGTCTGTACACCCGCTGTGCCCATTATGAGGGGTTCCCACCATCCCTGTGCTGAGTTCCCGGGTCTGTACACCCGCTGTGCCCATTATGAGGGGTTCCCACCATCCCTGTGCTGAGTTCCCGGGTCTGTACACCCGCTGTGCCCATTATGAGGGGTTCCCACCATCCCTGTGCTGAGTTCCCGGTTCTGTACACCCGCTGTGCCCATTATGAGGGGTTCCCACCATCCCTGTGCTGAGTTCCCGGGTCTGTACACCCGCTGTGCCCATTATGAGGGGTTCCCACCATCCCTGTGCTGAGTTCCCGGGTCTATACACCCGCTGTGCCCCATTATGAGGAGTTCCCACCATCCCTGTGCTGAGTTCCTGGGTCTGTACACCCGCTGTGCCCCATTATGAGGGGTTCCCACCATTCCTGTGCTGAGTTCCCAGGTCTGTACTCCCGCTGTGCCCATTATGAGGGGTTCCCACCATCCCTGTGCTGAGTTCCCGGGTCTGTACACCCGCTGTGCCCATTATGAGGGGTTCCCACCATCCCTGTGCTGAGTTCCCGGGTCTGTACACCCGCTGTGCCCATTATGAGGGGTTCCCTCCATCCCTGTGCTGAGTTCCCGGGTCTGTACACCCGCTGTGCCCATTATGAGGGGTTCCCACCATCCCTGTGCTGAGTTCCCGGGTCTGTACACCCGCTGTGCCCCATTATGAGGGGTTCCCACCATCCCTGTGCTGAGTTCCCGGGTCTGTACACCCGCTGTGCCCATTATGAGGGGTTCCCACCATCCCTGTGCTGAGTTCCCGGGTCTGTACACCCGCTGTGCCCATTATGAGGGGTTCCCACCATCCCTGTGCTGAGTTCCCGGGTCTGTACACCCGCTGTGCCCATTATGAGGGGTTCCCACCATCCCTGTGCTGAGTTCCCGGGTCTGTACACCCGCTGTGCCCATTATTAGGGGTTCCCACCATCCCTGTGCTGAGTTCCCGGGTCTGTACACCCGCTGTGCCCATTATGAGGGGTTCCCACCATCCCTGTGCTGAGTTCCCGGGTCTGTACACCCGCTGTGCCCATTATGAGGGGTTCCCACCATCCCTGTGCTGAGTTCCCGGGTCTGTACACCCGCTGTGCCCATTATGAGGGGTTCCCACCATCCCTGTGCTGAGTTCCGGGGTCTGTACACCCGCTGTGCCCCATTATGAGGGGTTCCCACCATCCCTGTGCCCATTATGAGGAGTTCCCACCATCCCTGTGCTGAGTTCCTGGGTCTGTACACCCGCTGTGCCCATTATGAGGGGCGGAGTGGACTGGGGGGTGAGGGGCGGAGTGGACGGGGGGGTGAGGGGCGGAGTGGACGGGGGGTGAGGGGCGGAGTGGACGGGGGGTGAGGGGCGGAGTGGACGGGGGGGGGGGGGGGGGGGGGGGGGGACGGGGGGGGGGGGGGGGGTAAGGGGCAGAGTGGAGGGGGGGGGTCCTGCGGGGACACAGAAAGAACGGGAAGGTTACCTTGAAGGAGTACTTGCGGTTGATGCGATCCTCGGGCCCCGCGGGGGAGACGATGTATCCTGGAAGCGGAATACTGCCCAGTATGGACTCTTCCTTACTATCTGTGAGAAGAAATCGGAGAATCAGAACGCTCGCTCCGGGATCCCATGTATATACATACCAATAACAGACATATCGGTGTAGCGCGGGGCACCCCCCCCCCCCCCCCCGCACGCTACACAGATATACCCCAAACCCCCCTATACTCTGCACCACACTGTACCCGGCAGCATTTCCCGCACCGAGCAGGGCGTGGGATTACGTGAATATTCTCCTGTGCAGGGAGTGGAGGGAAGACGGAATGTGACACCAAGACAAAGAATTTCACAGAGAGGAAATATAATAAACCAAAATCTGCCGGATACCGCAGAATGTGCAGAGCCATAGAAGGGGGTGTAATGGGGTGACCCCTGATCACATGGGCAGAGCCAATATCAAGTGCTGTATTGGGGGCATACTCTGATCCCCCCACCCCTAGAATGTGCAGCCATAGAAGGGGGTGTAATGGGGTGACCCCTTACCCCTGCCCAGAATGTGCAGAGACATAGAAGGGGGTGTAATGGGGTGACCCCTTACCCCTGCCCAGAATGTGCAGAGCCATAGAAGGGGGTGTAATGGGGTGACCCCTTACCCCTGCCCAGAATGTGCAGAGCCCTAGAAGTGGATCTAATGGGATGACACCAAACCCCCTGCCCCCTGAATGTGCAGAGCCCTAAGAGGAGGAATAAAAAGTGGTAACCTCTGATCCCTACACGCCCATAATGTGTACATCCATAGCAGGAGCTGTAATGGGGGTGACCCCTGACCCCCACAATGTGCAGAGCCATAGAAAGAGGTGGAATGGGTGACCCTTCACTTGACTCCCTAATGTTTCACCGTTAGAGGGAGTGACCCCTGACCCCCCACCCCCAAAATGTACAGAGCCTTAAAAGGGGATGTAATGGGGAAACCCTGACCCCCAAAATGTACAGAGCCATAAAAGGGGATGTAATGAGGAAACCTGGACTCCCCCACCCCCAAAATGTACAAAGCCATAAAAGGGGATGTAATGGGGAAACCCTGATCCCCAAAATGTACAGAGCCATCAAAGGGGATGTAATGGGGAAACCCTGACCCCCCACCCCCAAAATGTGCAGAGCCATAAAGGGGATGTAATGGGGAAACCCTGACCCCCCACCCCCAAAATGTGCAGAGCCATGAAGGGGGATGTAATGGGGAAACCCTGCCCCCCCCACCCCCAAAATGTGCAGAGCCATAAAAGGGGATGTAATGGGGAAACCCTGACCCCCCACCCCCCAAAATGTACAGAGCCATAAAAGAATTCATGGGGCATCCCCCGACTTTACCCCTCAGAGTGTGCAGAGTGCTAAAAAGGGGATGTAATGGGGTGACCCTTGACCCGCCCAACCCAGAATGTGCAGAGCTATAAAAGGGAATGTAATGGGGAAACCCTGACCGCCACCCCCATCCCCCAAAATGTACAGAGCCATAAAAGGGAATGTGATGGGGAACCCTGACCCCCAAAATGTGCAGAGCCATAAAAGGGAATGTAATGGGGAAATCCTGACCCCCCCATCCCCCAAAATGTGCAGAGCCATAAAATAATTCATGGGGCATCCCCTGACTCTCCCTCTCAGAGTGTACAGCCATAAAAGGGGATGTAATGGGGGCGAACCCTTGACCCACCCAACCCCAGAATGTGCAGAGCTATAGGAGGAGGTGTAGTAGGGATGACCCTCAACCTCCCGCCCCACTCCCTGATATTTCAGAACAAATTAAGAGAGAGTGACCTCCTGACCCCCATCCCAAAAATGTAATGGAGTTAGGCCCCCCAACACAGGAAGTGCATAAGGGGATTAATAAGGAGACATCCCCCCAGAATGTGCAGCGCCATAGAAGATAATGTACAGAATGGCTCCTGAACCCCCCCCCCCCCCCAACATGCAGAGCCATAAAAGAGAATGTAATGGGGGCGACCCCTGACCTCTCACCTTTGTAGTAAAATAAGCAAAAGTCCGATAGAAGGAACCATCTCCTCTTCCAGAGCTTCATCCCTGAGCTGTCCTATAAAGGAGAGGAGTGCAGAGTCATATATACAGTATATAGAGGAGAGGAGTGCAGAGTCATATATACAGTATATAGAGGAGAGGAGTACAGAGTCATATATACAGTATATAGAGGAGATGAGCACAGAGATGTGTATACAGTATATAGAGGAGATGAGCACAGAGATGTGTATACAGTATATAGAGGAGATGAGTACAGAGTCATATATACAGTATATAGAGGAGATGAGCACAGAGATGTGTATACAGTATATAGAGGAGATGAGCACAGAGATGTGTATA
This sequence comes from Rana temporaria, assembly GCF_905171775.1. Taxonomy (NCBI): domain Eukaryota; kingdom Metazoa; phylum Chordata; class Amphibia; order Anura; family Ranidae; genus Rana; species Rana temporaria. The sequence continues at coordinate 67,572 of NW_024404488.1, read as the reverse complement.
CAGTATATAGAGGAGATGAGCACAGAGATGTGTATACAGTATATAGAGGAGATGAGCACAGTATACAGTATATAGAGGAGAGGAGTACATATATACAGTATATAGAGGAGATGAGCACAGTATACAGTATATAGTGGAGATGAGCACAGTATACAGTATATGGAGGATTCAGTATCCTGGGTGTTGTGTGAAGTCGGGGGGAGGGGTGGTCGGGACTCACCTGTTTGTAGAGCCATCCTCTCACCAGGACGGGGACGTTGGGGTTCCTCTTGATGGACTGATCTCTTTTCCCGAAGCTGTGCGCTTTACTGTTGGACTTCAGAACCTGGAGAGAGAAGAGGGAACGTCGGTGAGGATCTCGGGCCCCCGGGAAGGATCACATTCACGGGTCCACAATGGACGGCGATGACATGAGAAGAATGGGCGGGGTCATGTTCCCGGGGTAATAGAAGCCGCCGCCGCCAACAATGAGAGGACTGTCAATGGAAGCCAACATTTTCCTGAACGATCCGCACACTGCGAACAATCGGGGAATGCGGGATCGGTGCATAGAACAGATTTTGTATCAAGGTGAGGAAATCTGAAGCTGGAGGACCCCCATCATGTACCCCTATACAGATCCAAGGAACACGACCCCCATCATGTACTCCTATACAGATCCAAGGAACACGACCCCCATCATGTACCCCTATACAGATCCAAGGAACACGACCCCCATCATGTACCCCTATACAGATCCAAGGAACACGACCCCCATCATGTACTCCTATACAGATCCAAGGAACACGACCCCCATCATGTACCCCTATACAGATCCAAGGAACACGACCCCCATCATGTACTCCTATACAGATCCAAGGAACACGACCCCCATCATGTACCCCTATACAGATCCAAGGAACACGACCCCCATCATGTACCTCTATACAGATCCAAGGAACACGACTCCCATCATGTACTCCTCTACAGATCCAAGGAACACGACCCCCATCATGTACTCCTATACAGAACAAAGGAACACGACCCCCATCATGTACCCCTATACAGATCCAAGGAACACGACCCCCATCATGTACCCCTATACAGATCCACGGAACACGACCCCCATCATGTACACTCCTATACAGATCCAAGGAACACGACCCCCATCATGTACCCCTATACAGATCCACGGAACACGACCCCCATCATGTACTCCTATACAGATCCAAGGAACACGACCCCCATCATGTACCCCTATACAGATCCAAGGAACACGACCCCCATCATGTACTCCTATACAGATCCAAGGAACACGACCCCCATCATGTACCCCTATACAGAACCAAGGAACACGACCCCCATCATGTACCCCTATACAGATCCAAGGAACACGACCCCCATCATGTACCCCTATACAGATCCAAGGAACACGACCCCCATCATGTACTCCTCTACAGATCCAAGGAACACGACCCCCATCATGTACCCCTATACAGATCCAAGGAACACAACCCCCATCATGTACTCCTATACAGATCCAAGGAACATGACCCCCATCATGTACCCCTATACAGATCCACGGAACACGACCCCCATCATGTACCCCTATACAGATCCACGGAACACGACCCCCATCATGTACTCCTATACAGATCCAAGGAGCACGACCCCCATCATGTACCCCTATACAGATCCAAGGAACACGACCCCCATCATGTACCCCTATACAGATCCAAGGAACACGACTCCCATCATGTACTCCTCTACAGATCCAAGGAACACGACCCCCATCATGTACCCCTATACAGATCCAAGGAACACGACCCCCATCATGTACCCCTATACAGATCCAAGGAACACGACCCCCATCATGTACTCCTCTACAGATCCAAGGAACACGACCCCCATCATGTACCCCTATACAGATCCACGGAACACGACCCCCATCATGTACTCCTATACAGATCCAAGGAGCACGACCCCCATCATGTACCCCTATACAGATCCAAGGAACACGACCCCCATCATGTACCCCTCTACAGATCCAAGGAACACGACCCCCATCATGTACTCCTATACAGATCCAAGGAACACGACCCCCATCATGTACTCCTCTACAGATCCAAAGAACACGACCCCCATCATGTACTCCTATACAGATCCAAGGAACACGACCCCCATCATGTACCCCTATACAGAACCAAGGAACACGACCCCCATCATGTACCCCTCTACAGATCCAAGGAACACGACCCCCATCATGTACTCCTATACAGATCCAAGGAACACGACCCCCATCATGTACTCCTCTACAGATCCAAGGAACACGACTCCCATCATGTACCCCTATACAGATCCAAGGAACACGACTCCCATCATGTACCCCTCCAGCATGCACAGAGGTGAAGGGGACCCCGCGGTCTCTGGGCTCGGATTGGTCGGTCTGTCGGGTGGATTTTGGGCTGAAGTGAGATTTGATTTCCTCCTCACACATGAAATAATTCCTGTACTGTATACAAATAATAAACGTCCGATTTGTTTACCCCCCCCCCCCCCCCGGAGTCCCGGATACACGGTCTTTCCTCGGACTGCGCCGTCGTTTGAATTGCAAATTTCCTGAAAGCAAACAAATCTGCAGTCGATCGAGCGCGGCGCGTTCCCGTATCTCTGACAGGAACTGCTGATTGTGCCGCCTGGCACCTGAAATGTCAGAGACTACAAGGACAAAGATGGGGGTACAGGGGACCCCCAGATCATTCCACCTCTAAGGAACATGAGGAGGACTTACCTTGGGAGGGGGCCTGGTGTCGGCGGTGGACGCGGTGACCGCGGTGGAGCCCCCCTCGCTCACCATGCTGTACGGTCTTTGGTTCAGCTGCTGCGGAGACATGATCCTGCAGAGAGAAGACAATGACACCATTAAACGCCAATGCCTACTGTGCCCCCCCGGGGGGAGAGACTGCAGGGAACGTGCTGGAGGGGGTGCAGTGAGGGTGCTGTGCCCTGGGGGGGGGGGGGGGCTATAGTGGGGGCAATGATATGCACCCGGGGAAAAGTGACTGCAGTGAAGGTAAAGTGCTGTGCCCGGGGGTAGAACAACTGCAGTGAGGGCACATTGCTCTGCCTGGGGGAGGACAATGACTGCAGATGGGCATTAACCTGTGCCTGGGGGGGGGGGGAGATTGCAGTGAGGGCAATGTGCCCAGGAGGAAGGTAGGAGGTTTGTAGAATGAGACGGCAGTGAGGGCCCTGTGTTGTGTCCAGGGGTGGGGGGCGAGTGGCTGGAGTGAGGGCCCTGTGTTGTGCCCAGGGGTGAGGGGCAAGTGGCTGCAGTGAGGGCCCTGTGTTGTGCCCGGGGGTGGGGGGCAAGTGGCTGCAGTGAGGGCCCTGTGTTGTGCCCGGGGGTGGGGGGCGAGTGGCTGCAGTGAGGGCCCTGTGTTGTGCCCGGGGGTGGGGGGCAAGTGGCTGCAGTGAGGGCCCTGTGTTGTGCCCGGGGGGGGGGGGCAAGTGGCTGCAGTGAGGGCCCTGTGTTGTGCCCGGGGGTGGGGGGCAAGTGGCTGCAGTGAGGGCCCTTTGTTGTGCCCGGGGAGTGGGGGGCAAGTGGCTGCAGTGAGGGCCCTGTGTTGTGCCCGGGGGTGGGGGGCGAGTGGCTGCAGAGAGGGCCCTGTGCTGTGTCTGGGGGGGTTGCGTGGCTGCAGAGAGGGCCCTGTGCTGTTCCTGGGGGGGGGGGCTGCAGAGAGGGCCCTGTGCTGTGTCTGGGGGGGTGGAGTGGCTGCAGAGAGGGCCCTGTGCTGTTCCTGGGGGGGTGGAGTGGCTGCAGAGAGGGCCCTGTGCTGTGTCTGGGGGGCTTGAGTGGCTGAAGAGAGGGCCCTGTGCTGTGTCTGGAGGGGTGGAGTGGCTGCAGAGAGGGCCCTGTGCTGTGTCTGGAGGGGTGGAGTGGCTGCAGAGAGGGCCCTGTGCTGTGTCTGGGGGGGTAGAGTGGCTGCAGAGAGGGCCCTGTGCTGTGTCTGGGGGGGTAGAGTGGCTGCAGAGAGGGCCCTGTGCTGTGTCTGGGGGGGGGCTGCAGAGAGGGCCCTGTGCTGTGTCTGGAGGGGAGGAGTGGCTGCAGAGAGGGCCCTGTGCTGTGTCTGGAGGGGAGGAGTGGCTGCAGAGAGGGCCCTGTGCTGTGTCTGGAGGGGAGGAGTGGCTGCAGAGAGGGCCCTGTGCTGTGTCTGGGGGGGTAGAGTGGCTGCAGAGAGGGCCCTGTGCTGTGTCTGGGGGGGTATAGTGGCTGCAGAGAGGGCCCTGTGCCGTGTCTGGGGGGGGTACAGTGGCTGCAGAGAGGGCCCTGTGCTGTGTCTGGAGGGGAGGAGTGGCTGCAGAGAGGGCCCTGTGCTGTGTCTGGAGGGGAGGAGTGGCTGCAGAGAGGGCCCTGTGCTGTGTCTGGGGGGGTAGAGTGGCTGCAGAGAGGGCCCTGTGCTGTGTCTGGAGGGGAGGAGTGGCTGCAGAGAGGGCCCTGTGCTGTGTCTGGAGGGGAGGAGTGGCTGCAGAGAGGGCCCTGTGCTGTGTCTGGGGGGGTAGAGTGGCTGCAGAGAGGGCCCTGTGCTGTGTCTGGAGGGGAGGAGTGGCTGCAGAGAGGGCCCTGTGCTGTGTCTGGGGGGGTAGAGTGGCTGCAGAGAGGGCCCTGTGCTGTGTCTGGAGGGGAGGAGTGGCTGCAGAGAGGGCCCTGTGCTGTGTCTGGAGGGGAGGAGTGGCTGCAGAGAGGGCCCTGTGCTGTTCCTGGGGGGGGGGGGGGCTGTAGCAAGGGTAGAAAGAAATGAAGAACTTGCACCTCATCATTATGGCTACAATGATAAAAATTACCCCCCCCCCCCCCCGCACAGGAATCTTGGGTGAGAACCTCCTTCCCTCAGACAGAACACTGAAGATGGGTCATGGACGGGTCTTCCAGCATGACAATGACCCAAAATACACGGCCAAGGCAACAAAGGAGGGGCTCAAGAAGAAGCACATTAAAAGGTCCTGAAGTGGCCTAGCCGGTCTCCAGACCTTAATCCCATAGAAAATATGTGGAGGGAGCTGAAGGTTCGAGTGACCAAACGTCAGCCTGGAAACCATCATGACTTTGAGACGAGAAAATCCCTCCTGAGGTGTGAGAACCTGGAGGCCAATTCCAAGAAACGTCTGACCTCTGTGACCCCGACAAGGAACCTCCCCCAACTCCAAGAAACGTCTGACCTCTGTGACCCCCGACAAGGAACCTCCCCCAACTCCAAGAAACGTCTGACCTCTGTGACCCCCAACAAGGGATTCTCCACCAATCACAAGTCATGTTCTGTGAGGGGTTCACTTACTTATTCCACTTATTAAAATACAAATCAATTGATAATTTTTATGAAATGCGTTCTTCTGGATATTTTTGTAGTTATAAAAATCCGACCAATAAAATTAGAGAGACCGATCGTTTTTTTTTGTCACAAGATCAGCAGCCAATCGAATGCTTTCTTCTACACCACAGGCCCTGTGTATAATTGTGTGGTGAGTCCAGGAAGCAGTCAGTCCGTCCTCCAGGCGGGGACCCCCGAGGAATATCTCATCTCCCTCCCGATAGAAGGAAAGAAGAAATTCCCAGAGGACCATTTACATGAATAGATTTCCTCCAGTTCTCAGCATCCGTCGGGGCCTTCCTGGGAGCAGCTTAATGAGCCGGAATGATTTACTCCTAACAGCGAACATTACAGGGATCAGGGAGGCTGACGGGGCGTCACTATTCTTCCCAGAGGAGCGAAGCACCAATTCCCTCCGACCGCGGGCGACCGGCCCATGTGCATCCGAAGGATTCCGCTTCCAGCGCTCCGTGCCTCTCATGGACAGCGGACCCCGGAGTACAACCCCCATCCAGGAGGAGATACAGCGGACCCCGGACTACAACTCCCATCCAGGAGGTGATACAGCGGACCCCGGACTACAACTCCCATCCAGGACCAGATACAGAGGACCCCGGAGTACAACTCCCATCCAGGAGAGGATACAGCGGACCCCGGACTACAACTCCCATCCAGGAGGAGATACAGCGGACCCCGGACTACAACTCCCATCCAGGACCAGATACAGAGGACCCCGGAGTACAACTCCCATCCAGGAGAGGATACAGCGGACCCCGGAGTACAACTCCCATCCAGGAGATGATACAGCGGACCCCGGACTACAACTCCCATCCAGGAGGTGATACAGCGGACCCCGGACTACAACTCCCATCCAGGACCAGATACAGAGGACCCCGGAGTACAACTCCCATCCAGGAGAGGATACAGCGGACCCCGGAGTACAACTCCCATCCAGGAGAGGATACAGCAGCCCCCGGAGCACAACTCCCATCCAGGGGGTGATACAGCGGCCCCCAGAGTACAACTCCCATCCAGGAGACGATACAGCGGACCCCGGAGTACAACTCCCATCCAGGAGAGGATACAGCGGCCCCCGGAGCACAACTCCCATCCAGGGGGTGATACAGCGGCCCCCGGAGTACAACTCCCATCCAGGAGACGATACAGCGGCCCCCGGAGTACAACTCCCATCCAGGAGATGATACAGCGGCCCCCGGAGTACAACTCCCATCCAGGAGATGATACAGCGGCCCCCGGAGTACAACTCCCATCCAGGAGAGGATACAGCGGCCCCCGGAGTACAACTCCCATCCAGGAGATGATACAGCGGCCCCCGGAGTGTAACTTCCATCCAGGAGATGATACAGCGGACCCCGGAGTACAACTCCCATCCAGGAGGAGATACAGCGGCCCCCGGAGTACAACTCCCATCCAGGAGACGATACAGCAAACCCCGGAGTACAACTCCCATCCAGGAGGAGATACAGCGGACCCCGGAGTACAACTCCCATCCAGGAGGAGATACAGCGGCCCCCGGAGTACAACTCCCATCCAGGAGAGGATACAGCGGACCCCGGAGTGCAACTCCCATCCAGGAGAGGATACAGCGGCCCCCGGAGTACAACTTCCATCCAGGAGGTGATACAGCGGACCCCGGACTACAACTCCCATCCAGGAGAGGATACGGCGGACCCCGGAGTACAACTCCCATCCAGGAGACGATACAGCAGACCCCGGAGTACAACTCCCATCCAGGAGACGATACAGCAAACCCCGGAGTACAACTCCCATCCAGGAGGAGATACAGCGGACCCCGGAGTACAACTCCCATCCAGGAGAGGATACGGCGGACCCCGGAGTACAACTCCCATCCAGGAGATGATACAGCGGACCCCGGAGTACAACTCCCATCCAGGAGATGATACAGCGGCCCCCGGAGTACAACTCCCATCCAGGAGATACAGCGGCCCCCGGAGTACAACTCCCATCCAGGAGACGATACAGCAAACCCCGGAGTACAACTCCCATCCAGAAGGTGATGCAGCGGGCTCCGGAGTACAACTCCCATCCAGAAGGTGATGCAGCGGGCTCCGGAGTACAACTCCCATCCATGAGATGATACAGCGGACCCCGGAGTACAACTCCCATCCAGGAGAGGATACAGGGGACCCCGGAGTACAACTCCCACCCAGGAGATGATACAGCGGACCCCGGAGTACAACTCCCATCCAGGAGATGATACAGCGGACCACGGAGTACAACTTCCATCCAGGAGATGATACAGCGGACCCCGGAGTACAACTCCCATCCAGGAGATGATACAGCGGACCACGGAGTACAACTCCCATCCAGGAGATGATACAGCGGACCACGGAGTACAACTCCCATCCAGGAGAGGATACAGCGGACCCCGGAGTACAACTCCCATCCAGGAGAGGATACAGCGGCCCCCGGAGTACAACTCCCATCCAGGAGAGGATACAGCGGGCCCCGGAGTGCAACCTCTGCACCCCACTGACTTCCTGTGCCCAGAGACAGCACCCCCTCTGCACCCCACCGACTTCCTGTGCCCAGAGACAGCACCCCCTCTGCACCCACAACTTCCTGTGCCCAGAGACAGCACCCCACCGACTTCCTGTGCCCAGAGACAGCACCCCCTCTGCACCCACAACTTCCTGTGCCCAGAGGGAAGAAACAATATCAAGCAAGTGAACCATACTATTCCTGTGCCCAGAGACAGCACCCCACCGACTTCCTGTGCCCAGAGACAGCACCCCACCGACTTCCTGTGCCCAGAGACAGCACCCCACCGACTTCCTGTGCCCAGAGACAGCACCCCATCTGCACCCCACCGACTTCCTGTGCCCAGAGACAGCACCCCCTCTGCACCCCACCGACTTCCTGTGCCCAGAGACAGCACCCCCTCTGCACCCCACCGACTTCCTGTGCCCAGAGACAGCACCCCCTCTGCACCCACAACTTCCTGTGCCCAGAGACAGCACCCCATCTGCACCCACAACTTCCTGTGCCCAGAGACAGCACCCCCTCTGCACCCCACCGACTTCCTGTGCCCAGAGACAGCACCCCCTCTGCACCCACAACTTCCTGTGCCCAGAGACAGCACCCCCTCTGCACCCCACGACTTCCTGTGCCCAGAGACAGCACCCCCTCTGCACCCCACGACTTCCTGTGCCAAGAGACATCACCCCCTCTGCACCCCACAACTTCCTGTGCCCAGAGAGAGCACCCCACCGACTTCCTGTGCCCAGAGACAGCACCCCCTCTGCACCCCACGACTTCCTGTGCCAAGAGACAGCACCCCATCTGCACCCACAACTTCCTGTGCCCAGAGACAGCACCCCCTCTGCACCCCACCGACTTCCTGTGCCCAGAGACAGCACCCCCTCTGCACCCCACCGACTTCCTGTGCCCAGAGACAGCACCCCATCTGCACCCCACCGACTTCCTGTGCCAGAGACAGCACCCCCTCAGTACCATACGGATTCCTCCCATATCTGAGCCAATCACGGAGCAGCAGCGGCTCGTTACTTTGAGGGGGAGATATTGGAGAGGAATTAGAGAAGAGAATGAGATGCCGAGAAGAGGAGTCCATAGAAAGGACAATACAGATGATTATACGGCAGATATACGCAGATCGGCGGGATCTCTGGGGGCGCGGCCGGCGGTTCCCCCGAGAGGGCCCAATGTAGACGCAGGATTATCGCCCCTCGCTGACCCTCTCCGCTCCTCGTATTCCATGGAAGGATTTTTGTGTCTTCCCCGAGTTCCATCGATCATCTTCTCTCCCTCTGTGCCGATCCTCGGCTCTCCGCTGCTTTTCTTCATTGCAGAATCGATAATCATTTAATTACGGACGCGGCGGGCGCTGAATAAGAAGTCCGCTGGGAACGCGGTGCCAACAGTATGGAGATCTAAATGCAGTTCTTCCAAGTACTACGCCGGACTACTGCCAACGGACTACGTGAACGATCGATAAAACCGATCCTTTAACAAGTCACCTGAAACACGAGACTTCCCGATTCCAGGCGGGTCTCCACCGGCAGACCGGCGGACCGCGAGGAGTCACTCCGGCGAGATGACATTGATTTTCCCCGATCTTTCATTTCTCTCGCAGAGAAGCGTCTGAACCGATCGTCAGATCTTCTGCCACGCGGCTCTCAATCACAGGGAGGACGTCCGCGCTCTGATCTCACACGCCAGAGAGTCCCGACCTACCAATGCGGATTATTGTGTGCAATTTGTTACTCACAGGGACCAAAACACTTCAAATGGCGGCATTTCATCCCTCGCCGTCCCTTCCCGCGCACGCTCAGCGCCGTCTACATCTAAACCGGTCACAAGTCCCGACAGCGGAAAAAATAATTCCACCGGCTCAGGAGTTTGAGGTTCTCATTCTGCAACAGTCCAACACATGTGGAAGGATTCAGGGAGGAGTGTGCAGCCACTTCCCCTCCCCTCAGCAGTGATTGGGCCAGCACCAAGGTGGGAGGGGCTGCTAACACTATATTCCCAAAAGTATTGGGACGCCGGCCTTCACACACTATATTCCCAAAAGTATTGGGACGCCCGCCTTTACACACTATTAGCTAGATTCAGGATGGCTAGCGCATAGTTGCGGCGGCGTAGCGTAGCTTGTTTACACTACGCCGCCATAAGTTAGCGAGGCAAGTACATGATTCACAAAGTATTTGCCTGCTAAGTTACGGCGGCGTAGCGTAAATGCGGCGGGCGTAAGCGCGCCTAATTCAAAATAGGCTAAGGGGGCGTGTTTTATGCCAATTTGGGTTGACCTGACGTGATTGACGTTTTTTTGGAACGGCGCATGGGCCGTCCGCCTACATATCCCAGTGTGCATTGTGGCAAAGTACGCCGCACGGGCCTATTAGTTTCGACGTGGACGTAAATGACGTAAAACCCTATTCACGGACGACTTACGCAAACGATGTAAAATTTTCAAATTTCGACGCCCATACTTAACATTACTATTCCAACTATTTGATGAAATAACTATAGGCCTGATAAGGCATTACGTAAACGGCGTATCTGTACTGCGTCGGCCGGGCGTACGTTCGTGAATAGGCGTATCTAGTGATTTACATATTCTACGCCGACCGCAATGGAAGCGCCACCTAGCGGTCAGCCTAAAAATTACACTTTAGGATACGAGGGTGTAAGACACTTACGCCGCTCGTATCTGAGCCTAATTTAAGCGTATCTGGTTACCAGAATACGCTTAAATTAGCGCCAACGCAAATTCAGACTTAGGCTGGCGTAGCTACTGATACGCCAGCCTAAGTCTCTCTGAATCTAGCTATATATTCCCAAAAGTATTGGGACGCCCACCTTTACACACACATGGACTTTAAAGGGGTTGTAAAGGTTAATGTTTTTCACCTTAATACATTCTATGCATTAAGGTGAAAAAACATCCGATGATTAGCGCCTGAGCCCTCGAAAGTCCCACGTCATGAACGCGCTTTCTTCTCGACTCATTTATTGGATGATTGATAGTGGCGGGGGCGGGGCCGAGTGATATAGTCGACGGCTATGACTGGTGACTGTATCACACGGGAGTGTACCTGCAAGATACCCCCTTGGGAGAGAGCTTCCCAGTAGGGGGGTTAGCTCTTGCAGGGGAGGAGCCGAGACAGCTGCCAAGGGACCCCAGAAAAGGAGGATCGGGGTCACTCGGTGCAAAACGAGCTGCACAGTGGAGGGAAGTATAACATGTTTGTTATTTAAAAAAAAAAAAAAAAGGAACCTTTACAACCCCTTTAATGACCTCCCAGTCTTAGTCCGGAGGGTTCAATATTGAGTTGGTCCCGCCCTTTGCAGCTATAACACCTTCACCTCTTCTGGGAAGGCCGTCCACAAGGTTTAGGAGGGTGTCTATGGGAATGTTTGACTATTCTTCCAGAAGAGAATTTGTGAGGTCAGGCACTGATGTTGGATGAGAAGGCCTGGCTCACAGTCTCCAAAGGTGTTCTATGGGGTTGAGGTCAGGACTCTGTGCAGGCCAGTCAAGGCCCTCCACCCCAAACTCGATCATACGTGTCTTTATGGACCTTTCTTTGTGCGCTGGTCCAAATCATTTGGTGGAGGGGGAGTTGGAGGGGAGATTATGGTGTGTGGGGGGGGGATTATGGTGGGGGGGGGGGGGAAGGAGGGAAGGGAGCCCCACTACATTGCCAGGCCCCCTAGGTTTGGAGACCCCTCTTCTCTTCTGCACCATCCGTCCCCCTCAGTTTGAGGACAGCACCCCCCTCTGCACCCCCACAATTTTTTCCTGCCGGCCCACTGAAGGGTTAATCAGAAATATCACGCCGCCTCGATTCACGCTACACTTTCCACCTCCCAGGTGTTCCGTTGTTTGGCTGCCATAGTAACGGGCGCCGAGCCGCACAAGTCCTCTCTCTGGAGGCGCCGCGCTGCCTTTATCAGCTGTAATTACGCCATGTACTAAAATCACGGCACGCAGAGATATTGTTGTAACCCGCCATGCAAGGCCGCGCTCCTTCCGCCAGAAGCGAAGCAGATCTTTCGTACGCGTCCCGCCAACGCAGACAGCGCAGCGATCGTAACCTGACCAAAGAGAGCGGGCCTGACAAAAGACCAGCAACCAATCAGAGCGAGAGCCTCAGATACCAACCATCAACTGGTGTCCAGAAGTCTGAATCCGATTGGTGGAATGATTCCCCATCTCTGTCCTCACTTTTTCCTTGAGCCCCTTACAGGTGTAATGCAAAAAATAAATAAATAAAACCGGGAGGGGGCCAGGGGAGGAGAGTGCGGTGGGCTGGGTCCGGGGAGGAGAGTGCGGGGTGCCGGGTCCGGGGAGGAGAGTGCGGTGGGCTGGGTCCGGGGCGGAGAGTGCGGTGGGCTGGGTTCGGGGGGAGAGTGCGGTGGGCTGGGTCCGGGGGGGAGAGTGCGGTGGGCTGGGTTCGGGGGGAGAGTGCGGTGGGCTGGGTCCGGGGCAGAGAGTGCGGTGGGCTGGGTTTGGGGAGGAGAGTGCGGTGGGCTGGGTTTGGGGAGGAGAGTGCGGTGGGCTGGGTTTGGGGAGGAGAGTGCGGTGGGCTGGGTCCGGGGGGGAGAGTGCGGTGGGCTGGGTCCGGGGGGAGAGTGCGGTGGGCTGGGTTTGGGGAGGAGAGTGCAGTGGGCTGGGTCTGGGGGGAGAGCGCGGTGAGCTGGGCCCGGGGAGGAGAGTGCGGTGGGCTGGGTTTGGGGAGGAGAGTGCGGGGTGCCGGGTTCGGGGAGGAGAGTGCGGTGGGCTGGGTTTGGGGAGGAGAGTGCAGTGGGCTGGGTTTGGGGAGGAGAGTGCGGTGGGCTGGGTCCGGGGGGGAGAGTGCGGTGGGCTGGGTCTGGGGCAGAGAGTGCGTGGGGCTGGGTTTGGGGAGGAGAGTGCGGTGGGCTGGGTCCGGGGGGGAGAGTGCGGTGGGCTGGGTCTGGGGGGAGAGTGCGGTGGGCTGGGTTTGGGGAGGAGAGTGCAGTGGGCTGGGTTTGGGGGGGAGAGCGCGGTGAGCTGGGCCCGGGGAGGAGAATATTTATGTCTCAGACAGCGGTGAGCGTTGGCGGGACGATCGATCATCCTGGGACTGCGATCCCTCATCCAGCGCACCGTGTGACTCCACAGCGATAATCTGCGAGCCGCCGCCGGGCTCAGGGAACGCTCTGCGTGTAATTAGAGTGAAGTACCAAAGCGGAACGTTATTAGCCGCTCGCGGTATTCGCCGTCTGTACAGAAAATTAACGATCGGCGCGTCTCTCCCGCCTCGTGTACTGTCATCCACAGATCAGGGATTTCCACCCGGACCGCTAATCACTTCCCCGCCGCTGTCATCCTCAGGAGGGAGGCGCAGAGCATCGCACCCATGTGACCAGCGCACCCGCATCCCCCGCCCCCCATACACGGATTTAACGTTTTTTATTTACGTTTCTAAAGCCGTTTTGAGTTTTGGTGTTTATTCACCAACAGAGAAAAATATCAGTTTTATATCATTTGTTGCTACATTTTTCAGCTTTTATTAATTATTAATATTTTTTTTTGTATATATATATTATTTTTTTGGGGGGGGTTTAAGGTTATGGTTAGGGGTTCATTTATTTATTTTATTAGGGAAGAGGGAAGAATTGGGGGGTTAGGAGTTGGTTATTTTATGATTATTATTTGTTTTTTATTTATTATTAATTTGTATTTAATTGTTGCATTTGAGCCGAAAAATACTAAAAAACACCGAAGCCAAGCATTTGGTATCATGAGGGGCACCCCCCCCCCCCCCCGAATGTTGCAGCATCTCATAGTTTTGGGGTCACGGGGGGACCTGTAATCCTGCCCCAGCTTGAGCGCCTCATAATTATGGAGTCTTTGGGGATATTCTGCAGACATCAAGAAAGTGAGCACCTCATTTTGGGGTCCTAATGGGAACCTGCAGACCCCCCCAACAATCTAGGCACCTCAATGGGAACCTGCAGACCCCCCCCCCCAACAATCTAAGCACCTCAATGGGAACCTGCAGCCCCCCCCCAACAATCTAAGCACCTCAATGGGAACCTGAAGCCCCCCCCCCCCCAACAATCTAGGCACCTCAATGGGAACCTGAAGCCCCCCCCCCCCCAACAATCTAAGCACCTCAATGGGAACCAGCAGCCCCCCCCAACAATCAAGGCACCTCAATGGGAACCTGCAGACCCCCGCCCCCAACAATCTAGGCACCTCAATGGGAACCAGCAGACCCCCCCCCCAACAATCTAAGCACCTCAATGGGAACCAGCAGACCCCCCCCCCCCAACAATCTAAGGGCCTCAATGGGAACCTGAAGCCCCCCCCCCCCATCAATCTAAGCACCTCAATGGGAACCTGAAGACCCCCCCCCCCCCCAACAATCTAGGCACCTCAATGGGAACCAGCACCCCCCCCCCAACAATCTAGGCACCTCAATGGGAACCTGCAGCCCCCCCCCCCAACAATCTAAGCACCTCAATGTGAACCTGCAAACCCCCCCCCCCCCCAACAATCTAGGCACCTCAATGGGAACCTGCAGACCCCCGCCCCCAACAAGCTAGGCACCTCAATGGGAACCGGCAGCCCCCCCCAAAAATCTAAGCACCTCAATGGGAACCTTCAGACCCCCCCCAACAATCTAAGCACCTCAATGGGAACCTGCAGACCCCCCCAAACAATCTAGGCACCTCAATGGGAACCTGCAGACCCCCCCCCCCCCCAACAATCTAGGCACCTCAATGGGAACCGGCAGCCCCCCCCCCCCCCCAACAATCTAGGCACCTCAATGGGAACCGGCACCCCCCCCCCCCCAACAATCAAGGCACCTCAATGGGAACCTGCAGACCCCCCCAACAATCTAGGCACCTCAATGGGAACCTGCAGACCCCCCCAACAATCTAGGCACCTCAATGGGAACCTACAGACCCCCCCCCCAACAATCAAGGCACCTCAATGGGAACCTGCAGACCCCCCCCCCCAACAATCTAGGCACCTCAATGGGAACCTGCAGACCCCCCCCCCCCAACAATCTAGGCACCTCAATGAGAACCTGCAGACCCCCCCCCCCCAACAATCTAAGCACCTCAATGGGAACCTGCAGCCCCCCCCCCCCCAACAATCTAGGCACCTCAATGGGAACCGGCAGCCCCCCCAACAATCAAGGCACCTCAATGGGAACCTGCATACCCCCCCCAACAATCTAGGCACCTCAATGGGAACCTGCAGACCCCCCCCAACAATCTAAGGGCCTCAATGGGAACCGGCAGCCCCCCCAACAATCAAGGCACCTCAATGGGAACCTGCAGACCCCCCCCCCAACAATCTAGGCACCTCAATGGGACCAGTTCTAGCCCAAGGCATTGTGGGAGTGAAGGCCGAGGGGACGCAGTGGGTGGGATCACATGACAGACGCAGTGGGCGGGATCAGCGGGTGTAATGTTCCTCCGATCGATCTTCCTGTGTGTGGGGGTACAATGTCTGTGGTGCACTTACCCTTCTCGCAGATCGAATTCGGCATTCTCCGGGGAAAGGTCGCCGGTCACCGGGTGTCGGAAGGTCGTCGTCCTCTGGTTGTGGCTGCGGAGAGAAGAAAATCCGGTGAGACTTTCTATGAGCATCTCAGAGAGTCAGATACCAATCCCATCCCCCCAACCAACCAATCCCATCCCCCCAACCGACCAATCCCATCCCCCCAATCCTCCCCAACCAACCAATCCCATCCCCCCAATCCTCCCCAACCGACCAATCCCATCACCCCAACCGACCAATCCCATCACCCCAATCCTCCCCAACCGACCAATCCCATCCCCCCAATCCTCCCCAACCGACCAATCCCATCACCCCAACCGACCAATCCCATCACCCCAATCCTCCCCAACCGACCAATCCCATCACCCCAATCCTCCCCAACCGACCAATCCCATCCCCCCAATCCTCCCCAACCAACCAATCCCATCCCCCCAATCCTCCCCAACCGACCAATCCCATCACCCCAACCGACCAATCCCATCCCCCCAATCCTCCCCAACCAACCAATCCCATCCCCCCAATCCTCCCCAACCGACCAATCCCATCACCCCAACCAACCAATCCCATCACCCCAACCGACCAATCCCATCACCCCAATCCTCTGTGATCGACCAATCCCATCACCCCAATCCTCCCCAACCGACCAATCCCATCCCCCCAATCCTCCCCAACCAACCAATCCCATCACCCCAACCGACCAATCCCATCACCCCAATCCTCCCCAACCGACCAATCCCATCACCCCAACCGACCAATCCCATCCCCCCAACCGACCAATCCCATCCCCCCAACCGACCAATCCCATCACCCCAATACTCCCCAACCGACCAATCCCATCCCCCCAACCGACCAATCCCATCCCCCCAACCGACCAATCCCATCACCCCAATCCTCCCCAACCAACCAATCCCATCACCCCAATCCTCCCTAACCGACCAATCCCATCACCCCAATCCTCCCCAAACGACCAATCCCATCACCCCAATCCTCCCCAACCGACCAATCCCATCACCCCAATCCTCCCCAACCGACCAATCCCATCACTCCAATCCTCCCCAACCGACCAATCCCATCACCCCAATCCTCCCCAACCGACCAATCCCATCACCCCAATCCTCAGCAACCGACCAATCCCATCACCCCAATCCTCCCCAACCGACCAATCCCATCACCCCCAATCCTCCGCAACCGACCAATCCCATCACCCCAATTTTCCCCAACCAACCAATCCCGTCCCCCCAATCCTCCCCAACCGACCAATCCCATCCCCCCAATCCTCCCCAACCAACCAATCCCATCACCCCAATCCTCCCCAACCGACCAATCCCATCCCCCCAATCCTCCCCAACCGACCAATCCCATCCCCCCAATCCTCCACAACTGACCAATCCCATCACCCCTATCCTCCCCAACCAACCAATCCCATCCCCCCAATCCTCCTGATTGGACACAGATGTGGATTTCTCCCGGACAGAAACATGAAATCCTCTGTAATTCCACGAATAGATCGGATTGGACGGAGATCGGTTGGGAGGGCGGAGATGAGATTTATCTTCTGTATGATATGAAGTTCTGGAATGCGGCTCGGTATGAATGACTCAGCCGGGGAGGGGGAGGGGAGGGGGGCCCAGCATGGCGCTCGCTCCTCGGCTGGCAGAGACACAACAACCAATTAAAGCTCCTAATTGACTGAAAATTACAGAAGATTCCGGAGGAGAAATATGTACAGAGGAGACCTTCCCACCCCCCCCCCCCCCCACACACAGAACTATGGGGGGACAGAGTGCAAGCTCTTATGGTGCAGAGACTCTTGTTCACAAATGTCTAACACAGATCAGCCCCTGCACCTTGCTACAAAAGTTACAATGTACAGTCTGATCACTGGGGGAGCGGAGGGGAGCCTGAGGAAATGACTCCTCCTCCTTTTACAAAGTTACAATGTACAGTGCGATCACTGGGGGAGGGGAGACCTGATGACATCATCTCAGCCTGGGCGGAGTCACTGATTGGAGGTGAAGGAGTTGGTGATGTATATTGTAGACAGGTCCTCTTATCATGGGAGGAGAATGAGGCGGACTCCCCCCCCCCCCCCACACCGAATGATTGGCGGCAGATTTGCCGGAAGAAGCAGATGGTGAGGATCGGTTGGAGGAGAAATCTGTGAATATTAATGATAAGTTTCCAGCCGGAGACGTTCCCATGGCAACAATAAACTGCGGATCAGGAGAGATATGAAGAGCGATCCCGCCAGAGGCGACTATATTAAATCGGGCCGATAACCCCGCCCCCCACACCTCAATTCTTCCCGCCCCCCACCATACTGTACTACGCCACGACCGAACATTCCATACGTTTGTACCATTAGAATCTGTGACAGAAGAACCAATCACACCTGTACTGCCCATCCCCCCGAACACACCATCCCCACTGTGAAACATGGTGGTGGCAGCATCATGTGGTGGGGATGCTTTTCTTCAGCAGGGACAGGGAAGCTGGTCAGAGTTGATGGGAAGATGGATGGAGACAAATACAGGACAATCTTAGAAGAAAAGACTTGAGACCGGGGGGAGGAGGTTGACCTTCCAGCAGGACACCGACCCTAAAGTACAGCCAGAGCTACAATGGAATGGATTAGATCAAAGCCTATCCATGTGTTAGAATGGCCCAGTCACAGTCCAGACCTAAATCCCATTGAGAATCTGTGGCAAGACCTGAAAATTGCTGATCACAGACGCTCTCCATCCAATCTGACAGAGACAGATATTTTACAGAGAAGAAGAATGGAGGAGAAATGTCCCTCTCTAGATGTGCAAAGCTGGTAGAGACCCCCCCAAAAAGACTTGTAGAGAAAGGGGAGTGACTCCGGGGGGCGCCATACAAATGCCCCTCCCCCCACACTTTTCACAGATTTATTTGTATCATTTTCCTTCCACTTCACAATTATGTGACACTTTGTGTCTCTCACATAAAATCCCAATAAAATACATTTACGTTCAAGGGGTATGAATACTTTTTCCTGGGACTGTCTATAGAGGGGTATGAATACTTTTTCCAGGCACAGTAATATAATAACGGATCGCCATGTGAGGGCGGCTCCTCCCCCCGCTGAGCGCCAAACAAGGTGAAACAACCAATTACCAGAATCAATGGCGGCCGAGTGTGAGGACACGATCCCCGCCCCGCAAAGGGCAACTGCTTAAAGGGCCGGTACGTCTGAATTACAGGTGAAACCTTTCAGTAGGGATTTTCTTGCACACAACTCACTTCCCTTCCGGCAACAACAGATCCCACCCCAGCAACAATAGATCCCACCCCGGCAACAATAGATCCCACCCCGGCAACAATAGACCCCACCCCGGCAACAATAGACCCCACCTCAGCAAATCTCAGCAACAATAGATCCCACCCCGGCAACAATAGACCCCACCCCGGCAACAATAGACCCCACCCCGGCAACAATAGATCCCACCCCGGCAACAATAGATCCCACCCCGGCAACAACAGATCCCACCCCGGCAACAACAGATCCCACCCCGGCAACAACAGATCCCACCCCGGCAACAACAGATCCCACCCCGGCAACAACAGATCCCACCCCGGCAACAACAGATCCCACCCCAGCAAACCTCAGCAACAACAGATCCCACCCCGGCAACAACAGATCCCACCCCAGCAAACCTCAGCAACAACAGATCCCACCCCGGCAACAACAGATCCCACCCCAGCAAATCTCAGCAACAACAGATCCCAGCCCAGCAAATCTCAGCAACAATAGATCCCACCCCAGCAACAACAGATCCCACCCCAGCAAATCTCAGCAACAATAGATCCCACCCCAGCAAATCTCAGCAACAACAGATCCCACCCCAGCAACAACAGATCCCACCCCAGCAACAACAAATCCCACCCCAGCAACAACAAATCCCACCCCAGCAAATCTCAGCAACAACAGATCCCACCCCAGCAAATCTCAGCAACAACAGATCCCAACCCAGCAACAACAAATCCCACCCCAGCAACAACAAATCCCACCCCAGCAAATCTCAGCAACAACAGATCCCACCCCAGCAAATCTCAGCAACAACAGATCCCAACCCAGCAAATCTCAGCAACAACAGATCCCAACCCAGCAAATCTCAGCAACAATAGATCCCACCCCAGCAAATCTCAGCAACAACAGATCCCACCCCAGCAAATCTCAGCAACAACAGATCCCAACCCAGCAAATCTCAGCAACAACAGATCCCAACCCAGCAAATCTCAGCAACAACAGATCCCAACCCAGCAAATCTCAGCAACAATAGATCCCACCCCAGCAAATCTCAGCAACAACAGATCCCACCCCAGCAAATCTCAGCAACAATAGATCCCAACCCCAGCAAATCTCAGCAACAACAGATCCCACCCCAGCAACAACAGATCCCACCCCAGCAAATCTCAGCAACAATAGATCCCACCCCAGCAAATCTCAGCAACAATAGATCCCACCCCAGCAAATCTCAGCAACAACAGATCCCACCCCAGCAAATCTCAGCAACAATAGATCCCACCCCAGCAAATCTCAGCAACAATAGATCCCACCCCAGCAAATCTCAGCAACAATAGATCCCACCCCAGCAAATCTCAGCAACAACAGATCCCACCCCAGCAAATCTCAGCAACAGCAGATCCCACCCCAGCAAATCTCAGCAACAACAGATCCCACCCCAGCAAATCTCAGCAACAATAGATCCCACCCCAGCAAATCTCAGCAACAATAGATCCCAACCCAGCAAATCTCAGCAACAACAGATCCCACCCCAGCAAATCTCAGCAACAATAGATAACAATCACCCCCCCCCCCCCGGATAACGATCACCCCCCCCGGATAACAATCACCCCCCCGGATAACAATCACGCCGATCACCCCCCGGATAACAATCACCCCCCCCCCCCGGATAACGATCACCCCCCGGATAACAATCACCCCCCGGATAACGATCACCCCCCGGATAACAATCACCCAACCAGAGACAAGGAATCGCTAGAAACTGGACCGGCTCAGGGGAGACACAATGATATAAATCCCGTCTGACACAGATCAGCCCCGTACTGCAACCTCTCACTAGACATGTGCACAGAAAATGTTTTCTTATTATTTTGTTCCGTATCGTTCCGTAGGTTAGTTTTTCGTAAGACGCCCGTTTTCCTGTTCGTACCCGTTCGTTTTTCGTACGACGTGATTTTTTCGTATTCCGATCGTTTCGTATTTTGGTTACCGTTTTATTTCCGTACATGCGGGATGGTTCGTTATTATGTTTAATTCATGTTCGTTACTCGTTAGACAATAATTTCCGTGAATTTTCGTCGTTTTGTACTTTCGTAAATATATTGCGGGATTCGCGGCACTTTCAACACGCGGCTCATCCATATTAACTATTGTTAAGCCCCATACACTTGGTCAGACTTTTTTAACAACAAACATAAAAACGATCGTTTTTCCGAACGTTCGTTCGTTTTTAAACTCCATCAGAAAACCATTTTTGGTGCAAATATCTAATAAATTAAAAAATTTTTATATATACATTGGAGTCTGGCCTTAAAAGTCCCATCTGGGGGTAATCGTTTTTCTTTCTTGTCGAAAACCATTTTTGGGTTCAAAAGTCTGGCCAACTGATCTCCCCTCAGACGATGAGATCTATAACAAAAACGAAAAAGTCAAAAGAACGAAAATGACATCTATAACAAAAGATTTGCATTCTGTATTTTGAAACCAAATTACGAACAGAACAAGGATTCAAACAAAATACAGAATGCAAATCTTTTGTTATAGATGTCATTTTCGTTCTTTTGCCGTTTTCGTTTTGTCGTATTTTCGTTGGATCGTTCGTATTTGCGGTTGTTCGTTATGCGGCTCATTCATACGAACGGGAACGCACATATCTACCTCTCACACTGCGGCCATCGAGACGCAACTTTCAGAAGTTCTCTTTGGAGAGAGTTGGGCTTTGCCGATCCGCAGCGCCCCGCGATCGATACAAATGAAATGAGATTTCTTACAAGTCATTTATTTGTTCAGCCGCCTTAATTCATCGCCGCAAACCGAGAATGCAAAGTTGTCGCAGGTTGTCAGAGAGCGGCGCCGAGTCACGTCCTCCGCTAATTCCATCAACAACATCAATCTAAATGTAAATGCCGATCTATCATCGTTATCCGGGGGGGGGGGGGGCGCCGATCAGACTCCGAGCGAAGAGCTCGTCCAATCCCGACACCGAGCCAAGAGCTCGCCCAATCCCGACACCGAGCCAAGAGCTCGTCCAATCCCGACACCGAGCAAAGAGCTCGCCCAATCCCGACACCGAGCCAAGAGCTCGCCCAATCCCGACACCGAGCCAAGAGCTCGCCCAATCCCGACACCGAGCCAAGAGCTCGTCCAATCCCGACACCGAGCCAAGAGCTCGCCCAATCCCGACACCGAGCCAAGAGCTCGTCCAATCCCGACACCGAGCCAAGAGCTTGTCCAATCCCGACACCGAGCCAAGAGCTCGTCCAATCCCGACACCGAGCAAAGAGCTCGTCCAATCCCCACACCGAGCCAAGAGCTCGCCCAATCCCGACACCGAGCCAAGAGCTCGTCCAATCCCGACACCGAGCCAAGAGCTCGCCCAATCCCGACACCGAGCCAAGAGCTCGTCCAATCCCGACACCGAGCAAAGAGCTCGTCCAATCCCGACACCGAGCAAAGAGCTCGTCCAATCCCGACACCGAGCCAAGAGCTTGTCCAATCCCGACTCCGAGCCAAGAGCTCGTCCAATCCCGACACCGAGCAAAGAGCTCGTCCAATCCCGACACCGAGCCAAGAGCTCATCCAATCCCGACACCGAGCCAAGAGCTCGTCCAATCCCGACACCGAGCGAGGAACTCGTCCAATCCCGACACCGAGCAAAGAGCTCGTCCAATCCCGACACCGAGCCAAGAGCTCGTCCAATCCCGACACCGAGCCAAGAGCTCGTCCAATCCCGACACCGAGCCAAGAGCTCGTCCAATCCCGACACCGAGCCAAGAGCTCGTCCAATCCCGACTCCGAGCCAAGAGCTCGTCCAATCCCGACTCCGAGCCAAGAGCTCGTCCAATCCCGACACCGAGCAAAGAGCTCGTCCAATCCCGACACCGAGCCAAGAGCTCATCCAATCCCGACACCGAGCCAAGAGCTCGTCCAATCCCGACACCGAGCGAGGAACTCGTCCAATCCCGACACCGAGCGAGGAACTCGTCCAATCCCGACACCGAGCAAAGAGCTCGTCCAATCCCGACACCGAGCCAAGAGCTCGTCCAATCCCGACACCGAGCCAAGAGCTCGTCCAATCCCGACACCGAGCCAAGAGCTCGTCCAATCCCGACACCGAGCCAAGAGCTCGTCCAATCCCGACTCCGAGCCAAGAGCTCGTCCAATCCCGACAACGAGCCAAGAGCTCGCCCAATCCCGACACCGAGCGAGGAACTCGTCCAATCCCGAGACCGAGCGAGGAACTCGTCCAATCCCGAGACCGAGCGAGGAACTCGTCCAATCCCGACACCGAGCGAAGACCTCGTCCAATCCCGACACCGAGTGAAGACCTCGTCCAATCCCGACACCGAGCGAAGAGCTCGTCCAATCCCGACACCGAGCCAAGAGCTCGTCCAATCCCGACACCGAGCCAAGAGCTCGTCCAATCCCGAGACCGAGCCAAGAGCTCGTCCAATCCCGAGACCGAGCCAAGAGCTCGCCCAATCCCGACACCGAGCCAAGAGCTCGTCCAATCCAGACACCGAGCCAAGAGCTCGTCCAATCCCGGCACCGAGCCAAGAAATCGTCCAATCCCGGCACCGAGCCAAGACCTCGTCCAATCCCGACACCGAGCCAAGAGCTCGTCCAATCCCGGCACCGAGCCAAGAGCTCGTCCAATCCCGGCACCGAGCCAAGAAATCGTCCAATCCCGGCACCGAGCCAAGACCTCGTCCAATCCCGGCACCGAGCGAGGAACTCGTCCAATCCCGACACCGAGCGAGGAACTCGTCCAATCCCGACTCCGAGCCAAGAGCTTGTCCAATCCCGACACCGAGCCAAGAGCTCGTCCAATCCCGACTCCGAGCGAAGAGCTCGTCCAATCCCGACACCGAGCGAAGAGCTCGTCCAATCCCGACACCGAGCCAAGAGCTTGTCCAATCCCGACACCGAGCAAAGAGCTCGTCCAATCCCGACACCGAGCCAAGAGCTCGTCTAATCCCGACACCGAGCCAAGAGCTCGTCCAATCCCGACACCGAGCAAAGAGCTCGTCCAATCCCGACACCGAGCAAAGAGCTCGTCCAATCCCGACACCGAGCGAGGAACTCGTCCAATCCCGACACCGAGCAAAGAGCTCGTCCAATCCCGACACCGAGCGAGGAACTCGTCCAATCCCGACACCGAGCCAAGAGCTCGTCCAATCCCGACCCGACACCGAGCCAAGAGCTCGTCCAATCCCGACACCGAGCGAGGAACTCGTCCAATCCCGACACCGAGCCAAGAGCTCGTCCAATCCCGACCCGACACCGAGCCAAGAGCTCGTCCAATCCCGACACCGAGCGAGGAACTCGTCCAATCCCGACACCGAGCCAAGAGCTCGTCCAATCCCGACCCGACACCGAGCCAAGAGCTCGTCCAATCCCGACACCGAGCGAGGAACTCGTCCAATCCCGACACCGAGCGAGGAACTCGTCCAATCCCGACACCGAGCCAAGAGCTCGTCCAATCCCGACAGATAGAGGGATACAAAGTAACATTGTTTATAAACATTGATCAGACGGGAGAGAGAGAGATACAAAGTAACATTGTTTATAAACATTGATCAGACGGGAGAGAGAGATACAAAGTAACATTGTTTATAAACATTGATCAGACGGGAGATAGAGATACAAAGTAACATTGTTTATAAACATTGATCAGACAGGAGAGAGAGAGATACAAAGTAACATTGTTTATAAACATTGATCAGACGGGAGAGAGATACAAAGTAACATTGTTTATAAACATTGATCAGACGGGAGATAGAGATACAAAGTAACATTGTTTATAAACATTGATCAGACGGGAGATAGAGATACAAAGTAACATTGTTTATAAACATTGATCAGACAGGAGAGATAGAGATACAAAGTAACATTGTTTATAAACATTGATCAGACGGGAGAGAGAGAGATACAAAGTAACATTGTTTATAAACATTGCTCAGACAGGAGATAGAGAGATACAAAGTAACATTGTTTATAAACATTGATCAGACGGGAGATAGAGAGATACAAAGTAACATTGTTTATAAACATTGATCAGACGGGAGAGAGAGATACAAAGTAACATTGTTTATAAACATTGATCAGACGGGAGATAGAGATACAAAGTAACATTGTTTATAAACATTGATCAGACGGGAGAGAGATACAAAGTAACATTGTTTATAAACATTGATCAGACGGGAGATAGAGAGATACAAAGTAACATTGTTTATAAACATTGATCAGACGGGAGATAGAGAGATACAAAGTAACATTGTTTATAAACATTGATCAGACAGGAGAGAGAGAGATACAAAGTAACATTGTTTATAAACATTGATCAGACAGGAGATAGAGAGATACAAAGTAACATTGTTTATAAACATTGATCAGGCGGGAGATAGAGAGATACAAAGTAACATTGTTTATAAACATTGATCAGACAGGAGAGAGAGAGATACAAAGTAACATTGTTTATAAACATTGATCAGACAGGAGATAGAGATACAAAGTAACATTGTTTATAAACATTGATCAGACGGGAGATGGAGAGATACAAAGTAACATTGTTTATAAACATTGATCAGACAGGAGATAGAGAGATACAAAGTAACATTGTTTATAAACATTGATCAGACGGGAGAGAGAGAGATACAAAGTAACATTGTTTATAAACATTGATCAGACAGGAGATAGAGAGATACAAAGTAACATTGTTTATAAACATTGATCAGACAGGAGAGATAGAGAGATACAAAGTAACATTGTTTATAAACATTGATCAGACAGGAGAGAGAGAGATACAAAGTAACATTGTTTATAAACATTGATCAGACAGGAGAGAGAGAGATACAAAGTAACATTGTTTATAAACATTGATCAGACAGGAGATAGAGAGATACAAAGTAACATTGTTTATAAACATTGATCAGACGGGAGATAGAGAGATACAAAGTAACATTGTTTATAAACATTGATCAGACGGGAGATAGAGAGATACAAAGGAACATTGTTTATAAACATTGATCAGACGGGAGAGAGAGAGATACAAAGTAACATTGTTTATAAACATTGATCAGACGGGAGATAGAGAGATACAAAGTAACATTGTTTATAAACATTGATCAGACAGGAGATAGAGAGATACAAAGTAACATTGTTTATAAACATTGATCAGACAGGAGATAGAGAGATACAAAGTAACATTGTTTATAAACATTGATCAGACGGGAGAGAGATACAAAGTAACATTGTTTATAAACATTGATCAGACGGGAGAGAGATACAAAGTAACATTGTTTATAAACATTGATCAGTAATGATAACGTTATTGCAGAGTAAAGCGGTCCATAGAAGTAACAATTGCTCAGCTCTGGGGGGAGGGGGTATTTAGCTCTGCGGGGGGAGGGGGTATTTAGCTCTGCGGGGGGAGGGGGTATTTAGCCCGGTGGGGGGAGGGGGTATTTAGCCCGGTGGGGGGAGGGGGGAATCACCGATCAGACGAGGGATCTGATGACTGGACAAGTCCCGGATCCACTACAAATCTCCACCCAAAGACAGATATTTTCCAGCATGCCGGCTGATGTGTCCAGCAGAGATGGGGGTCCGGGTTGCGGCCAGACTCCGGACCCCTCATGGACATACCTTCTCCTCCCGGTCCACCTCCAGATCTGTCCCCAGACGGCCCCCGGGATGACAGTTGCGGGCGGAGCCGCTCTCACTGACGAGTGAAAGAGAATTCCCTGAAGGTAACAAAACAGGTTCCTCCGGGGGGGAGGGGTCAGGAATCCGGAGATCTCACCAATTACAGCATCTGAAATAAGAACTGTCTGTGTGGCACGTAACCAGCAGACTCCGCCCCCCACACAGGAAAACAACACAGCAGGTGAAGGTTTGAATCTGATTGGCTGCGATGGACAATATCGGAATGTTGGTGACCTGGAGGAGGATTGTAGATCAGGGTGGAGTCTGGAGGAGGATTGGAGATCAGGACCCCCCGTGGATATCTGGAGGGGAGATCTGGAGGGTAGTACAGGAAACACTCTCATAGGTCAATCAGGTAGAAAGCCAATGAGAAGCTGCCTTCCACCTGCCCCCCTACAGAGAGCTGGACTGATTGGTTGTTGGGGTGATACAATGACTGAGCGGCATCCAGCCAGTGAAAGAAAAAAAAAAGAGAAAGTTCCACCCAAAATCCGGAGCAAGAATCCCGATCCGATCCTGATCCTTACCCCGATCCGATCCCAATCCTGACCCTGACCCTGATCCGATCCCAATCCTGACCCCGATCCGATCCTGATCCGATCCCGATCCTGACCCCGATCCGATCCTGACCCTGATCCGATCCCAATCCCGATCCTGACCCTGATCCGATCCTGACCCTGATCCGATCCCAGTCCCGATCCTGACCCAGATCCGATCCCAATCCTGACCCTGATCCGATCCCAATCCTGACCCTGATCCTGACCCTGACCCCGATCCGATCCTGACCCGATCCCAATCCCGATCCGATCCCAATCCTGACCCTGATCCGATCCCAATCCTGACCCTGATCCGATCCCAATCTTGACCCTGATTCGATCCCAATCCCGATCCGATCCCAACCCTCATCCTGATCCAATCCCAATCCCGATCCCAGCACCGAGGAGTGATCATCAACCAAGAATGACGAATATCCCTGGAACGTTCTCCTCATTCCACATTCCTGTGTGCCGGGCGTGTCACCCGAAACCCGCCGCCTGCCAGGGCTACATTGTATACAGGTGAGACTTCCTGGAGATCGTTACATTGTATACAGGTGAGACTTCCTGGAGATCATTACATTGTATACAGGTGAGACTTCACACCGATCGCTACATTGTATACAGGTGAGACTTCCTGGAGATCGTTACATTGTATACAGGTGAGACTTCACACCGATCGCTACATTGTATACAGGTGAGACTTCCTGGAGATCGCTACATTGTATACAGGTGAGACTTCCCGGAGATCGTTACATTGTATACAGGTGAGACTTCCCGGAGATCGTTACATTGTGTACAGGTGAGACTTCCTGGAGATCGTTACATTGTATACAGGTGAGACTTCCTGGAGATCGTTACATTGTATACAGGTGAGACTTCCTGGAGATCGTTACATTGTATACAGGTGAGACTTCCTGGAGATCGCTACATTGTATACAGGTGAGACTTCCTGGAGATCGTTACATTGTATACAGGTGAGACTTCCTGGAGATCGTTACATTGTATACAGGTGAGACTTCCTGGAGATCGTTACATTGTATACAGGTGAGACTTCCCAGAGATCGTTACATTGTATACAGGTGAGACTTCCTGGAGATCGCTACATTGTATACAGGTGAGACTTCCTGGAGATCGTTACATTGTATACAGGTGAGACTTCCCAGAGATCGTTACATTGTATACAGGTGAGACTTCCTGGAGATCGCTACATTGTATACAGGTGAGACTTCCTGGAGATCGCTACATTGTATACAGGTGAGACTTCCTGGAGATCGTTACATTGTGTACAGTCTGAGTGTACGATCCATTTGTTTGATCTGAGTGTAAAATCCATGTGTAAGATCCAGATCTATAATACAAGTGTACACTTAGATTACAGGCACGGATCGTACAATCTTGGTGTATGATCCGAGTGTACGATCCGAGTGTACGATCCGAGTGTACGATCAGAGTGTACGATCAGAGTGTACGATCCGAGTGTACGATCAGAGTGTACGATCAGAGTGTACGATCAGAGTGTACGATCAGAGTGTACGATCAGAGTGTATGACTTGTGTGTACGATCCGAGTGTACGATCCGGGTGTACGATCCGAGTGTACGATCCGAGTGTACGATCCGAGTGTACGATCCGGGTGTACGATCCTAATGTACGATCCGAGTGTACGATCCGGGTGTACGATCCGAGTGTACGATCCGAGTGTACGATCCGAGTGTACGATCCGGGTGTACGATCCTAATGTACGATCCGAGTGTACGATCCGGGTGTACGATCCGAGTGTACGATCCGAGTGTACGATCCGAGTGTACGATCCGAGTGTACAACTTGTGTGTACGATCCGAGTACAATGGACTACGCGATTCTGGGGCCACGATGACCCTGCTACAGAAGAAACTCATCCCAGAGAGCAGCACACCAGAGACACCGTAGCCGTAAGAGTAGCGGGAGGCACCGTCTTCCAGCTGCCCGTTGCCCGGGTTCACCTGGATTGGGGGGTTGGTTCGGGACACGTGAATGTGGGGGTGATGAAGGATTTGCCAGCAGATGTACTACTGGGGAATGATTTGGCCCCCCTTGTTTCTGCGTACGCCCCGATGTGCCCCGCTGAAGCCCACACAGTGACTACCTGTGCCCAGACCCGCGTTGCTGGAACCAACTCGCTTGCTGCTGAGAACCGGGTAAGACTACCTTCCCCGACATGTACTGTAGATCCGGCACAATATCACAGTCTAAAATGGGAATGTGACAAGTTGGCCAGTGAGAAATCAGAGATGCAACGACACTATGTCATGTATTATGAGATGTCCCGTGGCTTGAACATTGAAATGCACAAACAGGCTGAAACTGTCAAAAGATTAAATGGGATTTGCATCCAGGTGGTGCCGTATCTGTCCCAAGAGCATCAGCAACAGGGAGCCATTGAGAGAGCAAAGCAAGTGACTGTTCCAGAATTGAATTCTATTATTCACCGTCACCATCAGCTACCGACCTGGTAAGCCAGATGGCAATGCTGATGGGTTATCCCGGCAAACAGACGTCATCCCGGCCTCCTAGTTCCGGACATCCCCAAGTTGACCCGAAAAGGATCCAGCCGGGTCTGCCGGAGTGTTCCACAAGGAGGGAGCCATGTAACGGGAGTCACTTTTGGGCACAGATTGAGTCAGGAGATGGAGTGGCAAGTGATCATAATTCATGTATTACATTTGGAACCAGAAGCACAGAGCTGTGTGTCTCGTGTCTGGGGGGGGATTCTTATGGGTCGTGTCCTGTCGGTTGGAGTGTCGAGAAGCTGTCTTGGATGGGATGGAAGGTCGTAAACGGTGGTGACCGTTACACAAGCCTACCGGGAATCGAGCTAAAAAGCTGTGAAGTAAACAGAACTACTCCAATTGGCCGTGGACAGACGTACACCAGGAGTGACGCGAGACGGCGCTGAGAACGCCACTGTTCATGTTTTATGCACTCGTTTTATTCATGGAAGCGAATTTACACCGCAACAAATACTCCCTACGTTTTAAATACTACGCTATTGGAGGCCCTCTTCTCTTGTTCCCTCTTGTTCCCGGATACGGAGTTCATATCGGTACTTATTATACAACTATATGATCCAAATGTCTACGATCCGAGTGTAGAATACTGGGTGTACGATCCAAATAAACAATCAAGGTGTACAATTCATGTGTACAATCCGAGTCTAGGACCCGAGTGTATGATCCGGGTGTAGGATCCGAGTGTAGGATCCGAGTGTAGGACCCCAGTGTATGATCCAGGTGTAGGACCCCAGTGTATGATCCGGGTGTAGGACCCCAGTGTATGATCCGGGTGTAGGACCCCAGTGTAGGACCCGAGTGTAGAATACTGGGTGTACGATCCAAATAAACAATCAAGGTGTACAATTCATGTGTACAATCCGAGTGTAGGATCCGAGTTTAGGACCCCAGTGTAGGACCCCAGTGTAGGACCCCAGTGTAGGACCCCAGTGTAGGACCCCAGTGTAGGACCAGAGTGTAGGACCCCAGTGTATGATCCGGGTGTATGATCCGAGTGTAGGACCCCAGTGTAGGACCCCAGTGTATGATCCGGGTGTAGGACCCCAGTGTATGATCCGGGTGTAGGACCCCAGTGTAGGACCCCAGTGTATGATCCGGGTGTAGGACCCCAGTGTAGGACCCCAGTGTAGGACCCGGGTGTAGGATCCGGGTGTAGGATCCGGGTGTAGGATCCGGGTGTAGGATCCGGGTGTAGGATCCGGGTGTAGGACCCCAGTGTAGGACCCCAGTGTATGATCCGGGTGTAGGACCCGAGTGTAGGACCCCAGTGTATGATCCGGGTGTATGATCCGGGTGTAGGACCCGAGTGTAGGATCCGAGTGTAGGACCCGAGTGTAGGACCCCAGTGTAGGACCAGAGTCTAGGACCAGAGTCTAGGACCAGAGTGTAGGACCCCAGTGTATGATCCGGGTGTATGATCCGAGTGTAGGACCCCAGTGTAGGACCCCAGTGTAGGACCCCAGTGTATGATCCGGGTGTATGATCCGGGTGTATGATCCGGGTGTAGGACCCCAGTGTAGGACCCGGGTGTAGGATCCGGGTGTAGGATCCGGGTGTAGGACCCCAGTGTAGGACCCCAGTGTAGGACCCCAGTGTATGATCCGGGTGTATGATCCGAGTGTAGGACCCGAGTGTAGGACCCGAGTGTAGGACCCGAGTGTAGGATCCGGGTGTAGGATCCGGGTGTAGGATCCGGGTGTAGGATCCGGGTGTAGGACCCCAGTGTAGGACCCCAGTGTATGATCCGGGTGTATGATCCGAGTGTAGGACCCCAGTGTATGATCCGGGTGTATGATCCGGGTGTAGGACCCGAGTGTAGGATCCGAGTGTAGGACCCCAGTGTAGGACCAGAGTCTAGGACCAGAGTCTAGGACCAGAGTCTAGGACCAGAGTGTAGGACCCCAGTGTATGATCCGGGTGTATGATCCGAGTGTATGATCCGAGTGTAGGACCCCAGTGTAGGACCCCAGTGTAGGACCCCAGTGTATGATCCGGGTGTATGATCCGGGTGTATGATCCGGGTGTATGATCCGGGTGTATGATCCGGGTGTATGATCCGGGTGTATGATCCGGGTGTAGGACCCCAGTGTAGGACCCGGGTGTAGGACCCGGGTGTAGGATCCGGGTGTAGGATCCGGGTGTAGGACCCCAGTGTAGGACCCCAGTGTAGGACCCCAGTGTATGATCCGGGTGTATGATCCGAGTGTAGGACCCCAGTGTATGATCCGGGTGTATGATCCGGGTGTAGGACCCGAGTGTAGGACCCGAGTGTAGGATCCGAGTGTAGGACCCGAGTGTAGGACCCCGGTGTATGATCCGGGTGTAGGACCCGAGTGTAGGACCCCGGTGTAGGATCCGGGTGTAGGATCCGGGTGTAGGACCCGGGTGTAGGACCCGGGTGTAGGACCCGACTGTAGGACCCGACTGTAGGACCCGAGTGTAGGACCCGAGTGTAGGACCCGAGTGTATGATCTGGGTGTATGATCCGAGTGTAGGGCCCGAGTGTAGGGCCCGAGTCTAGGACCAGAGTCTAGGACCAGAGTCTAGGACCAGAGTCTAGGACGTAAACGGTGCTGACCGTTACACAAGCCTACCGGGAATCGAGCTAAAAAGCCGTGAAGTAAACAGAACTACTCCAATTGGCTGTGGACAGACGTACACCAGGAGTGACGCGAGACGGCGCTGAGAACACCACTGTTCATGTTTTATGCACTCGTTTTATTCATGGAAGCGAATTTACACCGCAACAAATACTCCCTACGTTTTAAATACTACGCTATTGGAGGCCCTCTTCTCTTGTTCCCTCTTGTTCCCGGATACGGAGTTCATATCGGTACTTATTATACAACTATATGATCCAAATGTCTACGATCCGAGTGTAGAATACTGGGTGTACGATCCAAATAAACAATCAAGGTGTACAATTCATGTGTACAATCCGAGTCTAGGACCCGAGTGTAGGATCCGAGTGTAGGATCCGAGTGTAGGACCCCAGTGTATGATCCAGGTGTAGGACCCCAGTGTATGATCCGGGTGTAGGACCCCAGTGTATGATCCGGGTGTAGGACCCCAGTGTAGAATACTGGGTGTACGATCCAAATAAACAATCAAGGTGTACAATTCATGTGTACAATCCGAGTGTAGGACCCGAGTTTAGGACCCGAGTGTAGGACCCCAGTGTAGGACCCCAGTGTAGGACCCCAGTGTAGGACCCCAGTGTAGGACCCCAGTGTAGGACCAGAGTGTAGGACCCCAGTGTATGATCCGGGTGTATGATCCGAGTGTAGGACCCCAGTGTAGGACCCCAGTGTATGATCCGGGTGTAGGACCCCAGTGTAGGACCCCAGTGTAGGACCCGGGTGTAGGATCCGGGTGTAGGATCCGGGTGTAGGATCCGGGTGTAGGATCCGGGTGTAGGATCCGGGTGTAGGACCCCAGTGTATGATCCGGGTGTATGATCCGAGTGTAGGACCCCAGTGTATGATCCGGGTGTATGATCCGGGTGTAGGACCCGAGTGTAGGATCCGAGTGTAGGACCCGAGTGTAGGACCCCAGTGTAGGACCAGAGTCTAGGACCAGAGTCTAGGACCAGAGTGTAGGACCCCAGTGTATGATCCGGGTGTATGATCCGAGTGTAGGACCCCAGTGTAGGACCCCAGTGTATGATCCGGGTGTATGATCCGGGTGTATGATCCGGGTGTATGATCCGGGTGTAGGACCCCAGTGTAGGACCCGGGTGTAGGATCCGGGTGTAGGATCCGGGTGTAGGACCCCAGTGTAGGACCCCAGTGTAGGACCCCAGTGTATGATCCGGGTGTATGATCCGAGTGTAGGACCCCAGTGTATGATCCGGGTGTATGATCCGGGTGTAGGACCCGAGTGTAGGACCCGAGTGTAGGATCCGAGTGTAGGACCCGAGTGTAGGACCCCGGTGTATGATCCGGGTGTAGGACCCGAGTGTAGGACCCCGGTGTAGGATCCGGGTGTAGGATCCGGGTGTAGGACCCGGGTGTAGGACCCGGGTGTAGGACCCGACTGTAGGACCCGACTGTAGGACCCGAGTGTAGGACCCGAGTGTAGGACCCGAGTGTATGATCTGGGTGTATGATCCGAGTGTAGGGCCCGAGTGTAGGGCCCGAGTCTAGGACCAGAGTCTAGGACCAGAGTCTAGGACCAGAGTCTAGGACGTAAACGGTGCTGACCGTTACACAAGCCTACCGGGAATCGAGCTAAAAAGCCGTGAAGTAAACAGAACTACTCCAATTGGCCGTGGACAGACGTACACCAGGAGTGACGCGAGACGGCGCTGAGAACGCCACTGTTCATGTTTTATGCACTCGTTTTATTCATGGAAGCGAATTTACACCGCAACAAATACTCCCTACGTTTTAAATACTACGCTATTGGAGGCCCTCTTCTCTTGTTCCCTCTTGTTCCCGGATACGGAGTTCATATCGGTACTTATTATACAACTATATGATCCAAATGTCTACGATCCGAGTGTAGAATACTGGGTGTACGATCCAAATAAACAATCAAGGTGTACAATTCATGTGTACAATCCGAGTCTAGGACCCGAGTGTAGGATCCGAGTGTAGGATCCGAGTGTAGGACCCCAGTGTATGATCCAGGTGTAGGACCCCAGTGTATGATCCGGGTGTAGGACCCCAGTGTATGATCCGGGTGTAGGACCCCAGTGTAGAATACTGGGTGTACGATCCAAATAAACAATCAAGGTGTACAATTCATGTGTACAATCCGAGTGTAGGACCCGAGTTTAGGACCCGAGTGTAGGACCCCAGTGTAGGACCCCAGTGTAGGACCCCAGTGTAGGACCCCAGTGTAGGACCCCAGTGTAGGACCAGAGTGTAGGACCAGAGTGTAGGACCCCAGTGTATGATCCGGGTGTATGATCCGAGTGTAGGACCCCAGTGTAGGACCCCAGTGTATGATCCGGGTGTAGGACCCCAGTGTAGGACCCCAGTGTAGGACCCGGGTGTAGGATCCGGGTGTAGGATCCGGGTGTAGGATCCGGGTGTAGGACCCCAGTGTAGGACCCCAGTGTATGATCCGGGTGTATGATCCGAGTGTAGGACCCCAGTGTATGATCCGGGTGTATGATCCGGGTGTAGGACCCGAGTGTAGGATCCGAGTGTAGGACCCGAGTGTAGGACCCCAGTGTAGGACCAGAGTCTAGGACCAGAGTCTAGGACCAGAGTGTAGGACCCCAGTGTATGATCCGGGTGTATGATCCGAGTGTAGGACCCCAGTGTAGGACCCCAGTGTAGGACCCCAGTGTATGATCCGGGTGTATGATCCGGGTGTATGATCCGGGTGTAGGACCCCGGTGTAGGATCCGGGTGTAGGATCCGGGTGTAGGATCCGGGTGTAGGACCCTAGTGTAGGACCCCAGTGTAGGACCCCAGTGTATGATCCGGGTGTATGATCCGAGTGTAGGACCCCAGTGTATGATCCGGGTGTATGATCCGGGTGTAGGACCCGAGTGTAGGACCCGAGTGTAGGATCCGGGTGTAGGACCCGAGTGTAGGACCAGAGTCTAGGACCAGAGTCTAGGACCAGAGTCTAGGACCAGAGTCTAGGACCAGAGTGTAGG
>NW_024404488.1:0-27500 GCF_905171775.1 Rana temporaria | reverse complement strand
ACAGCCGATCACAAAGTGGATCCCAATAATCCAGACAGCAGACGACTCTTCATCCCCATAAATCCTCCGACTCACCGACTCACAACACACGTCCAGGTACGAGGTGATTCCTGCATGAGAGCCGACGCACCGCTCCGTCTGAGAGCGAGAGAGCGAATGAGAGCGCGAGAGACAGAGAGAGAGCGCTGCCTCCTTCTGGCAACCAGCCAGCAGCACAACTTATTGCCAATGCTGCGAATGGCTCCAATCAGCTAATGATGCGCCGGGAGCTCTGCAGGTGAAACGTTCTTCTCACCGTCAGCCTTCCCCCGATCTGTGACCTTGAGGGGTCCGCCGAGCCCCAGAGACCCCCCCCCAAAGATGACATCTGTCTATGGAAGGATCACTCGGCACGGGGTCACCGCAGACAATCCGGGGACAATGGAGACGGGCGCAGGTCTCAGCTTGTCAGACAAAGACACCAATCCGGGGCCCCGAGAACTTCCACAGGAAGAATCCAATGTAGCCGTGTGACAAGACCACGCAACAATGTATCTCCATAGAACATAACGTATCAGTGTGATAAGAAAAGCAACAATGTATCTCTATGTGTAACAATGTATCTCTATGTGTAACAATGTATCTCCATAGAACATAACATATCAGTGTGATAAGAAAAGCAACAATGTATCTCTATGTGTAACAATGTATCTCTATGTAAAACAATGTATCTCCATAGAACATAACATATCAGTGTGATAAGAAAAGCAACAATGTGGGCCAGATTCACGTAGCTCAGCGGATCTTTAGATCGATCTACCTGATTTAAGATCCGCTCCCGCAAGATTGCGAGGCAAGTGGGTAATTCACAAACCACTTACCTCCAAACTTGCGGCGGCGGATCCTAAATCCCCCGGCGGAATTCAAATTCCGCGGCTAGGGGGAGTGTACTATTTAAATCAGGTGCGTTCCCGCGCCGATTTAAATGAGCATGCGCCGTCCGCGGAATTTCCCGGCGTGCATTGCTCCCACTGACGTCGCTAGGACGTCAGTGGTTTCGACGTGAGCGTAACTTGCGACGCGCGTGTTTCTGAATCGGCGTACGCAAACGACGTAAGAAAATGTAAAAGCGACGCGGGAACGACGGCTATACTTAACATTGGCTGCGCCTCATAGAAGCAGGGGTAAGTATACGCCGGGAAAGCCGCTACGGAAACGTCGTAACACTGCGTCGGGTCCGCGTACGTTCGTGAATTTGCGTATCTCGCTGATTGACATATTATTCAAGGTAAATCAGCGGGAACGCCCCCGGCGCCATTTTCAAATTGAAAATAAGATCCGACAGTGTAACACAATGTAACACTGTCGGATCTTAGCCCTATCTATGCGTATGTGATTCTATGAACCAGGCGCATAGATAGGACCAGTGTAAGTCAGAGATACGATGGGGGATCAGGAGATATCAGGAGATAATACACCGGAGTATCTCTTTGTGAATCTGGCCCTGTATCTCTATGTGTATCTCCACAGAGTAGAACAATGTATCTTCTATGTGTAACAATGTATCTATCTCTATGTGTAACTCCGCAGAGTAGAACAATGTATCTCCATAGAATATAACAATGTGTAACAATGTATCTCCATAGAATATAACAATGTGTAACAATGTATCTCTATGTGTAACAATGTATCTCCATAGAACATAACGTATCAGTGTGATAAGAAAAGCAACAATGTATCTCTATGTGTATCTCCGCAGAGTAGAACAATGTATCTTCATAGAATAGAACAATGTATCTTCATAGAATAGAACAATGTATCTTCATAGAATAGAACAATGTATCTTCATAGAATAGAACAATGTAGAAACAACTCAAATCAGGGAGGAGAGCCGATGGTTTGACCGTCAGTTACTATAAATCATTATAAGATTTTCTCTCCCCACATTTTATTTCTGCTTTTGACAATGTATCGTCTTCTCCACAAACCCATAAAGATCTGCTGGAAGCCCCGATCACCCTCATACCTGGGCCAGGCAAGGATGGAACGATTGCGTCTCGCTATAGACCTGAAATTATACGCAAAGATCCTTGCCAGTCGCCCGCTCCCTCTTATACCCAAATGAATAACACTCCATCCAGTTGGTCTTGTCCCCGGGGGCGAGAGGCGTGGCATAACACCCTGAAAACTAGAAACATTCACCATTGGCTCTCTACTATAACGGTTTCTTTTTCTCCCCTGGTGCTGAGAAGGCGTTTGACCGCGGGGCCTGGGACTCGACTTTACGGGGCCTGGGACTACAACTTTACGGGGCCTGGGACTACAACTTTACGGGGCCTGGGACTACAACTTTACGGGCCCTGGGACTACAACTTTACGGGCCCTGGGACTACAACTTTACGGGCCCTGGGACTACAACTTTACGGGGCCTGGGACTACAACTTTACGGGCCCTGGGACTACAACTTTACGGGCCCTGGGACTACAACTTTACGGGGCCTGGGACTACAACTTTACGGGGCCCTGGGACTACAACTTTACGGGGCCCTGGGACTACAACTTTACGGGGCCTGGGACTACAACTTTACGGGGCCTGGGACTACAACTTTACGGGCCCTGGGACTACAACTTTACGGGCCCTGGGACTACAACTTTACGGGCCCTGGGACTACAACTTTACGGGCCCTGGGACTACAACTTTACGGGCCCTGGGACTACAACTTTACGGGGCCCTGGGACTACAACTTTACGGGGCCCTGGGACAACAACTTTACGGGGCCCTGGGACAACAACTTTACGGGGCCCTGGGACTACAACTTTACGGGGCCCTGGGACTACAACTTTACGGGCCCTGGGACTACAACTTTACGGGCCCTGGGACTACAACTTTACGGGGCCCTGGGACTACAACTTTACGGGCCCTGGGACTACAACTTTACGGGCCCTGGGACTACAACTTTACGGGGCCCTGGGACTACAACTTTACGGGGCCCTGGGACTACAACTTTACGGGGCCCTGGGACTGCGACTTTACGGCCCTGGGACTCCCTCCACACTTTCTACACCTGCTTCTCAATCTCCACTCTTTCCCTGCGGCCAGAATCGGGGTCAATGGTCGCCCGTCAGACGCCTTCCGCCTCTCGAATGGCACACGCCAGGGCTGCCTCTTATCTCCACTCATTTTTATTCTCACGTTGGAACCCCCACTACGAAAACTCAGGGACAACCCCCGACATATCCGGCATTACTATCCGACGCAGAAAATTCAAGATTTCCGCCGACGCAGACGTCATCCTGCTTTTTCTTTCCAAACCCCAGGTCACTATTCCCAACCTACTCCGCGATTCCACCTCGTTTCCTAATTTACAAATTCATTTCACTAAATCTGAAGCCCTCCATCTCTCTCTTCCACCCGCTTTAGTGAATCAATGCAAAGCCAACTTCCCTTTCCATTGGGACCCCCATTCCCTTACATATTGGGGTATCCAGATCCCCTCTAATCTGACCGACCTCTATGGGAAAAACGACGCCCCTATTCTCCAAAATGTACAAAACGATCTCCACAAACGGTCCCCAAGGTACATTTTCTTGGTTTGGCAGAATTGCCATTCTGAAAATAAATGTTCTGCCCCGCTTCTTATATATCATGCCAGCTGTGCCCATCAAACGCCCACCGTCCTTTATCACAACGTATAAAACACTCTGGAGGGACTTTATTTGGGCTTCCAAACCACCTACAATAGGTTGGGACAGAAGGATTCTTGATTGATTGATTGATTGATTTTTGAGCTTAATTAGGCGCCAAATGCCCACTGTGAAGTGAGCGTCTTCCCAAAATAAAAGGGGGGCTAGGTCTCCCAGATATCCGAAAATAGCAATGTATCACCATGACATCACTGTGACATCACAACCCCATCTGACACACGTATCCCACATTAGAAAGACACTAAATTCTGGGGAATCATCAATCAATGATTGGGAGACGGCGCTCAGCCGTGCGACACAAGGCGCCATTTATCCGCAAAGACGCACTGTGGACGATCGGTGAAGGTGAAGGGAGCGATGTGATGAGGATTTGGATGTAATGAGGGGGGGGGGGGGGGGGGGGGGACAAAACATTCATTAGGAATGAGAACTATGAAAGGCGTCCAATCCGCACATGACGCACGCAGACACACAAATGACGCACGCAAACGCACACAGAAATGACGCACAGGGATGGTGGGAACCCCTCATATTGTAGAAGGACGGATGTCTGCCCCCCCCCCCCCATTGCACATTCTGTCTGTCAGATAAGATGATCGGTTTGCTTTCTATGTTATGGTTTCCAGGCCGGGTTTCTGTGGGATTCGGGGAGGAGACGGAATGAGGAAACGTCGACTCCGCCAGCCGCAGAATAGTTTCTCTGAGAAATGAAAAAACCTACAGAGCAGAACAGCAACCTGATCCCAATCATGGACAGATCTATGGGGGTGCTGGGGTGCTATGCCCCCCCCTAAGATTTCAGTTGCACCCCCAAGCCAACTGCCCCCCTTCTGCCTCCATGTTGTGTCTGGCCATTGAACTCCTTGTCTCAAGGCCGAAACACGGAGGGTGCAGTGAGATGTCGGGGTGCACTGGGGGGCTCCCTTCTCCCTCTTCTACTAAAAGAGGACAAACGCACAGCAATGACTCCAAGTAAAGAACTTTCACTACCAACAGCCCCAATCTAGACCCCGCCTTCAATCCAGACTGCGTCTCCGCCCCCAATCCAGACTGCGTCTCCGCCCCCAATCTAGACCGCGTCTCCGCCCCCAATCTAGACCGCTCCTCCGCCCCCAATCTAGACTGCTCCTCCGCCCCCAATCTAGACTGCGTCTCCGCCTCCAATCTAGACTGCGTCTCCGCCTCCAATCTAGACTGCGTCTCCGCCCCCAATCTAGACTGCTCCTCCGCCCCCAATCTAGACTGCGTCTCCGCCCCCAATCTAGACTGCTCCTCCGCCCCCAATCTAGACTGTGTCTCCGCCTCCAATCTAGACTGCGTCTCCGCCTCCAATCTAGACTGCGTCTCCGCCCCCAATCTAGACTGCTCCTCCGCCCCCAATCTAGACTGTGTCTCCGCCTCCAATCTAGACTGCGTCTCCGCCTCCAATCTAGACTGCGTCTCCGCCTCCAATCTAGACTGCGTCTCCGCCTCCAATCTAGACTGCGTCTCCGCCTCCAATCTAGACTGTATCTGTATCACGCCGTCAACATGAGACCCCCTGTCTACATGGACCCCCCTCAACATGAGACTCCCCCGTCCCCCCCGTCTACATGACCCCCCCCCCCTCTTCTACAAGAACCCTCCTGCAAATGATTGGCCCAGTGCAGTGCCTCCTGGAAGGCTCCGCTCGGGTGGGATCGGGATCGGATACAAACATTCCTGAGCTGATCCCTACTCTAAGGACAGACTGATTTCAGACTGCAGCTACCAGCTCAGCCCGCCAGTCACAGACTACTTCCCCCGCTCTGAGAACCGCCA
This sequence comes from Rana temporaria, assembly GCF_905171775.1. Lineage (NCBI taxonomy): Eukaryota > Metazoa > Chordata > Amphibia > Anura > Ranidae > Rana > Rana temporaria. Next base: position 22,017 of record NW_024404488.1, on the reverse strand, counting down.
CATAAAAATCTGATTCATTGTAACAATAAATCCTCCGCAGATAATGACGATAATTGGAGAAATTGAGTCATATTCCCCCTCCCCCGGAGGTCTGGCGGGATCAAGGATGGGGGCGGACACTCGGAGAAATGTATTGATATCTCTGACACAGACGACCGTCACCTTCGATACAAAATCATCCGGATAATTCGCTAATCGAAGTGTAATTGGCTGCAGACAAAAATGGAATTATCGGATCCTGCGCTGCCAGGACCGCCGTCACACCGCCTCCTCCAGACTGCCAGCTTCACCCACATTACTAAGAGCCAATCAGCAATCGCCCTTCTCTGGCCTGACATCTCATTGGCTGCCACAGGTTTTCCACCGTTTCTCTCTGAGCCCAAACTGGCCGGGGGCCACAGCCAGGAGAGGCCTCGGGCCTACGAGGAACAAAACTGCTTCATAGAGAAGAATAAACCGGAGTGTCCCCACTGGAGACCGAAGTCTTACAGACCAAGGAGAATGTTTACCCTACACCCTGGGGTAGCAGAACCTTCCCCTCCATTTTCCTGGGATACTAGAACCTTCTTCTTCACCTTCCATGGGTCGAAGACCTTTCCTCTCCATCTTCCTGGGGTACAAGAATGTGCCCTTTACCATCCTGGGGTACCAGAAGCTTTCCCTTCATTTTCCTGGGGTTTCAGAACCTGCCCCTTCAGACCTCCCCACTCCATCCCCCCGGAGTATCAGATGCTTTCCCTTCATCTCCTTGGAGTATGAGACCCCATCTCTCCATCTTCGTGGGGTTACCAGAACCTTCGCTATTATCTTCTTGGGTTACCAGTCCCTTCCCCTTCATCTTTCTGAAATATCAGACCTTTTCCCTCCATCTTCCTGAGGTACCAGAACCTTTCCCTCCATCTTCTGGGGTACCAGAACCTTCCCCTCCATCTTCTGGGGTACCAGAACCTTCCCCTCCATCTTCTGGGGTACCAGAACCTTCCCCTCCATCTTCTGGGGTAGGAGAACATGTCCTATCATCGCTCCTGGGGTACCAGTCTCTTCCAGAACCTTCCTCTCCATCTTCTTGGGGTACCAGAACCTACCCATTCATCTTCCAGAGGTACCAACGAAAACTTCTCCTTCATCCTCCTGGGGTACCAGAAGCTTTCCCTTCATTTTCCTGGGGTTTCAGAACCTGCCCCTTCAGACCTCCCCCCCTTCATCCCCCCGGAGTATCAGATGCTTTCCCTTCATCTCCTTGGAGTATGAGACCCCATCTCTCCATCTTCGTGGGGTTACCAGAACCTTCGCTTTTATCTTCCTGAGGTACTAGAACCTTTCCCTTCATCTTCTTGGGGTACCAGAACGTATCCTTTACCATCCTGGGGTATCAGAGGCTTCACCTTTATGGGGTACCAGAACCTGTCCCTTCATTTTCCTGGGGTATCAGAACCATCCATCTTCCTGAAGTATCAGACCCTACCTCTCCATCTTCTTGGGGTTACCAGAACCTTTCCCCTCCATCTTCCTGAGGTACTAAAACCTTTCCCTTCATCTTCTTTGGGGCTCCCGAACCTGCCCTATCATCGCTCCTGGGGTACCAGTCCCTTCCCCTCCATCTTCCTGAAATATCAGACCTTCCCCCATCCATCTTCCTTAAGTATTAGACCTTTCCCCTCCATCTTCTTGGGGTTACCAGAACCTTTCCCCTCCATCTTCCTGAAATATCAGACCTTTCCTTTCCATCTTCCTGGGGTACCATAAACTTCTTCTTCATCCTCCTGGGGTACCAGAACCTGCCCCTTCACTTTCCTGGGATATCAGAACCTTTTCCTTCAGACCTTCCCCCCTCCATCTTCCTGAAGCATCGGACCCTTCCCCCCTCCATCTTCTTGGAGTATGAGTCCCCACCTCTCCATCTTCTTGGGGTTACCAGAAACTTCCCATTCATCCTCCTGGGGTACCAGAACGTACCCTTTGCCATCCTGGGGTACCAGTGTCTTCCAGACCCTTTCTCTCCATCTTCTTGGGGCACCAGAATCTGCCCCATCTGGAGAACCAGCCCCTTCCACCCCATATTCTTGGGGTACCAGAACCTTCACTTCCATCTTCCTTGAGGTACAGAACCTGCCTATTCATTGTTCCTGGGGTACCGGCCCCTTTCAGACCCTTCCCTCCATCTTCCTGAAGTATCAGAACCTATTTTACCATCTTCATGGGGTACCAGAACCTTCCCCTTTAGGTTTCCTGGGGTACCAGATCTTTGCACTTTTCATCTTCTTTGGGGTACCAGAACCTGTCCCTTCATTGTTCCTGGGGTACCAGTCCCTCCGTCTCCCTGAGATACCAGAACCCCCCCCCCCCCTTCATTGTTCCTGGGGTACCAGTCCCTCCATCTCCCTGAGATACCAGAACCTTCCCATTAATCCTCCTGGGGTACCAGAACGTACCCTTTACCATCCTGGGGTACCAGTGTCTTCCAGACCCTTCCACTCCATCTTCTTTGGGGTACCAGAACCTGTCCCTTCATTGTTCCTGGGGTACCAGTCCCTCCATCTCCCTAAGATACCAGAACCCCCCCCTTCATTGTTCCTGGGGTACCAGTCCCTCCATCTCCCTAAGATACCAGAACCTGTCCCTTCATTGTTCCTGGGGTACCAGTCCCTCCATCTCCCTAAGATACCAGAACCTGTCCCTTCATTGTTCCTGGGGTACCAGTCCCTCCATCTCCCTAAGATACCAGAACCTGTCCCTTCATTGTTCCTGGGGTACCAGTCCCTCCATCTCCCTAAGATACCAGAACCCCCCCTTCATTGTTCCTGGGGTACCAGTCCCTCCGTCTCCCTGAGATACTAGAACCTGTCCCTTCCAGAATCTGAGCTATGCCCTGTGCTCTGCGGATCTTGCCGCAGTTTTCCCCCCCGAGCACCCAGTGCCGGCAGCTGAGGATGACATGAGACTCCCCAGCCACTGTCCCAGGATGTGATCCACCCGCAGATGAGGAAGGATCAGAATGTGCCAAATATTTCTACAATGCGGCAGCACCGCCAGCCTGACCGCAGGTAACCGGCAGAACGAGTCTGACACGTCACCCGACAATCGATCAGTGTGTGCCAGATATCAGATTACTACAAAGACGAGGCGCGGCCCGGAAGATTCGGGGACACCACGAGGGATACAAAGTCATGTGATGTCCACAGGAGACGCTCTATGACATCATAACCCGGGAAACCATGAATCCAGCCAGGGGGAGGGGTTCTGTACTCTACAGGTTCTCTTTATTCGCTGCGGCGCTTGCACTGACGGAATCATAAAAACTGTCAATGTTGAGAGCTCCGCCCCTCCACTATGACATCATTCTTTTTTGTTTTGGGGGGAAAAAAACATTTGTAACTAAAAACATAAATAAAAAATGACGTTCCCCTTCTGTGCCCCCCGATATTAACTGCCAATCGGCAACAGCGGGAGTATGTGGGGGGGGGCGGGGCGCGGGGGAACGGGTCATGTGATCTCTTAACCACTGCCACCAGGAATAAGTCACGTGATCTCTCATTAGTTGGGACAAGGGGTGGTGGCTCTATGGGAATTTGTGCTGGGAGGGGGGGATTTGGGGATATTTGTACTGGGAGGGGGGGGGGTTTGGGGACATTTGTACTGGGAGGGGGGGGGGGGGGGGATTTGGGGACATTTGTACTGGGGGGGGGGGGGGGTTTGGGGACATTTGTACTGGGAGGAGGGGGGGTTGGGGACATTTGTACTGGGAGGAGGGGGGGTTGGGGACATTTGTACTGGGAGGAGGGGGGGGGGGATTTGGGGACATTTGTATTGGGAGGGGGGAGGGGATTTGGGGACATTTGTATTGGGAGGGGGGAGATTTGGGGACATTTGTAGTGGGAGGAGGGGGGAATTGGGGACATTTGTACTGGGAGGGGGGGGGGATTTGGGGACATTTGTACTGGGAGGGGGGGAGGATTTGGGGACATTTGTACTGGGAGGAGGGGGGGTTGGGGACATTTGTACTGGGAGGAGGGGGGGTTAGGGACATTTGTACTGGGAGGGGGGGGGGATTTGGGGACATTTGTACTGGGAGGGGGGGGGATTTGGGGACATTTGTACTGGGAGGGGGGATTTGGGGACATTTGTACTGGGAGGGGGGGGGAGTTGTACTGGGAGGGGGGGGGGGGGGATTTGTACTGGGAGGGGGGGGGGGATTTGTACTGGGAGGGGGGATTTGGGGACATTTGTACTGGGAGGGAGGATTTGGGGACATTTGTACTGGGGGGGGGATTTGGGGACAATTGACAATGAAGATTGTTACATTGTTGCAGCTTCTCCATCCTGCCAAAAAGAAGGGAATCGGAATAAAATGGATGACAGGCGTCATGTGACCCGTTATACGGAATTATCCGCGTCCTTTCGGCGGCGTATTAGCGGATTTCTTGTATCAGTGCGGATGAAGCGACGGCGGAGTGTCAGTGTCCCGGCAGCGGCTGGCTGATAACGCCGGGGGGCCGCGAGGATCGCCTCTCCATATTAAGAGCTGCCGAGCCGCGTCCTGCAATCTGACACATTCCAGATAAAATATTTCTCCGATCGCCAGCGGCCTCTCCGGGGAGGCGACAAGGTCGCTGTAAGGACGATGTCAGGCGCTGGAGATAAGGGCGCCGCAGACATAACACCGCGCCGTCTGACAAACGCAGAGACTTTCCACCGGATGGGACCAGAACCGTCACCGGAGACCGCAAGATCCAAACTTCACCACCGATAATACGGGACGGACATTGTCCAGCGTGCTGGGAGATCTCGACTTCATCCGACCCGACTGATCCCGACCCCCCAGAATCCGACTGACCCCGACCCCCCAGAATCCGACTGACCCCGACCCCCCAGAATCCGACTGACCCCGACCCCCCCGAGATCCGACTGGTCCGACACGCCAGAATCCGACTGATCCCGACCCCCCGGGATCCAACCCTCCAGAATCCGACTGACCCCGACCCCCCAGAATCCGACTGACCCCGACCCCCCAGAATCCGACTGACCCCCGACCCCCCAGAATACGACTGACCCCGACCCCCCAGAATACGACTGACCCCGACCCTCCAGAATACGACTGACCCCGACCCTCCAGAATACGACTGACCCCGACCCCCCAGAATCCGACTGACCCCGACCCCCCAGAATCCGACCGACCCCCCAGAATCCGACTGATCCCAACCCCTCAAAACCGACCCCGACCCCCCAGAATCCGACCGACCCCGACCCCCCTGAATCCGACCGACCCCCCAGAATCCGACCGACCCCGACCCCCCAGAATCCGACTGACCCCCCAGAATCCGACCGACCCCGACCCCCCCAGAATCCGACCGACCCCGACCCCCCAGAATCCGACCGACCCTGACCCCCCAGAATCCGACCGATCCCGACCCTCCAGAATCTGACTGACATCCCTTCTTCAGGGAATATTATTATCTCCGCAAACATGGCCTCCCCCCCCCCCCTCCCGAATGTACATCACCCACCGTGCACGATTCCGGCAAAAATGAGAATCTAAATTTTTTTGCCTAGAAGATGAATCACAATTCTCCTGGAGTAACATAATCTTTCACATTAAAACAAAAAAAATAATTGGGCTCACTTTACGGTTTTGTTTTATTCATTGAAGTGCATTTTAACCCCAAAAATTGCATTTGAAAGACCGCTGGGAAAATCCTGTGTGACAAAATATTGCAGCAATTGCCATTTTATTCCCTGGGGTCTCTGCTAAAATATATATAATGTTTGGGGGTTCCAAGTCATTTTCTAGCAAAAAAATATTAATTTTATCTGAAGAAACAACAAGTGTCAGAAAAAGATTTGGACTTTAAGTGGTTAAACCTCCTGTACAGTATTTCCACTCAGAAGTTTTCTCTAAGAAGGAAGTTACAATGTTTCATGTTACAAACTTGGCAGACTGCCGGATATTTTCTTTTGACAGCTGATAAGTCTCTCCACTTGTCATATGAAAGAATCAGCAAACTCTACATTGGAGATCGTCAGGGGGGGGAGGAATCGAGATCACGATTTTATACCAAATAATTGTTCAGCTCTATTTTCTGACCCTCCACACTACAACCATCGCTCCCGATCCGCAACACTACGACCATCACCCCCGACCCTCCACACTACGACCATCACCCCCGACCCTCCACACTACGACCATCACCCCCGACCCTCCACACTACGACCATCACCCCCGACCCTCCACACTACGACCATCACCCCCGACCCTCCACACTACGACCATCACCCCCGACCCTCCACACTACAACCATCACTCCCGATCCGCAACACTACGACCATCGCCCCCGATCCGTAACACTACGACCATCGCCCCCGATCCGCAACACTACGACCATCGCTCCCGATCCGCAACACTACGACCATCACTCCCGATCCGCAACACTACGACCATCGCTCCCGATCCGCAACACTACAACCATCACTCCCGACCCTCCACACTACGACCATCACCCCCGACCCTCCACACTACGACCATCACCCCCGACCCTCCACACTACGACCATCACCCCCGACCCTCCACACTACGACCATCGCCCCCGACCCTCCACACTACGACCATCGCTCCCGACCCTCCACACTACGACCATCACCCCCGACCCTCCACACTACGACCATCGCCCCCGACCCTCCACACTACGACCATCGCCCCCGACCCTCCACACTACGACCATCGCCCCCGACCCTCCACACTACGACCATCGCCCCCGACCCTCCACACTACGACCATCGCCCCCGACCCTCCACACTACGACCATCGCCCCCGACCCTCCACATTACGACCATCGCCCCCGACCCTCCACACTACGACCATCGCCCCCGACCCTCCACACTACGACCATCGCCCCCGACCCTCCACACTACGACCATCGCCCCCGACCCTCCACACTACGACCATCGCCCCCGACCCTCCACACTACGACCATCGCCCCCCGACCCTCCACACTACGACCATCGCCCCCGACCCTCCACACTACGACCATCGCCCCCGACCCTCCACACTACGACCATCGCCCCCGACCCTCCACACTACGACCATCGCCCCCGACCCTCCACACTACGACCATCGCCCCCGACCCTCCACACTACGACCATCGCCCCCGACCCTCCACACTACGACCATCGCCCCCGACCCTCCACACTACGACCATCGCCCCCGACCCTCCACACTACGACCATCGCCCCCGACCCTCCACACTACGACCATCGCCCCCGACCCTCCACACTACGACCATCGCCCCCGACCCTCCACACTACGACCATCGCCCCCGACCCTCCACACTACGACCAACGCCCCCGACCCTCCACACTACGACCATCGCCCCCGACCCTCCACACTACGACCATCGCCCCCGACCCTCCACACTACGACCATCGCCCCCGACCCTCCACACTACGACCATCGCCCCCGACCCTCCACACTACGACCATCGCCCCCGACCCTCCACACTACGACCATCGCCCCCGACCCTCCACACTACGACCATCGCCCCCGACCCTCCACACTACGACCATCGCCCCCGACCCTCCACACTACGACCATCGCCCCCGACCCTCCACACTACGACCATCGCCCCCGACCCTCCACACTACGACCATCGCCCCCGACCCTCCACACTACGACCATCGCCCCCGACCCTCCACACTACGACCATCACCACCGACCCTCCACACTACGACCATCACCCCCGACCCCCCACACTACGACCATCACCCCCGACCCTCCACACTACGACCATCACCCCCGACCCTCCACACTACGACCATCACCCCCGACCCTCCACACTACGACCATCACCCCCGACCCTCCACACTACGACCATCACCCCCGATCCGCAACACTACGACCATCACCCCCGACCCTCCACACTACGACCATCACCACCGATCCGCAACACTACGACCATCACCCCCGACCCTCCACACTACGACCATCACCACCGACCCTCCACACTACGACCATCACCCCCGACCCTCCACACTACGACCATCACCCCCGACCCTCCACACTACGACCATCACCCCCGACCCTCCACACTACGACCATCACCCCCGACCCTCCACACTACGACCATCACCCCCGACCCTCCACACTACGACCATCGCTCCCGATCCGCAACACTACGACCATCGCTCCCGCTCCGCAACACTACGACCATCACTCCCGATCCGCAACACTACGACCATCACCCCCGATCCGCAACACTGCGACCATCCCCCCCCCACGACCCTCCACACTACGACCATCACCCCCGACCCTCCACACTACGACCATCACCCCCGACCCTCCACACTACGACCATCACCCCCGACCCTCCACACTACGACCATCACCCCCGATCCTCCACACTACGACCATCGCCCCCGATCCTCCACACTACGACCATCACCACCGACCCTCCACACTACGACCATCACCACCGACCCTCCACACTACGACCATCACCCCCAACCCTCCACACTACGACCATCACCCCCGACCCTCCACACTACGACCATCACCCCCGACCCTCCACACTACGACCATCGCTCCCGATCCACAACACTACGACCATCGCCCCCGATCCGCAACACTACGACCATCGCCCCCGATCCGCAACACTACGACCATCGCCCCCGATCCGCAACACTACGACCATCGCCCCCGATCCGCAACACTACGACCATCGCCCCCGATCCGCAACACTACGACCATCGCTCCCGATCCGCAACACTACGACCATCGCTCCCGATCCGCAACACTACAACCATCACTCCCGATCCGCAACACTACGACCATCGCCCCCGATCCGCAACACTACGACCATCGCCCCCGATCCGCAACACTACGACCATCGCTCCCGATCCGCAACACTACGACCATCACTCCCGATCCGCAATACTACGACCATCACTCCCGATCCGCAACACTACGACCATCACTCCCGATCCGCAACACTACGACCATCACCCCCGATCCGCAACACTGCGACCACCCCCCCCCACGACCCTCCACACTACGACCATCACCCCCGACCCTCCACACTACGACCATCACCCCCGACCCTCCACACTACGACCATCACCACCGACCCTCCACACTACGACCATCGCCCCCGACCCTCCACACTACGACCATCACCACCGACCCTCCACACTACGACCATCACCACCGACCCTCCACACTACGACCATCACCCCCGATCCTCCACACTACGACCATGACCCCCGACCCTCCACACTACGACCATCACCCCCGACCCTCCACACTACGACCATCACCCCCGACCCTCCACACTACGACCATCACCCCCGACCCTCCACACTACGACCATCACCACCGACCCTCCACACTACGACCATCACCACCGACCCTCCACACTACGACCATCACCCCCGACCCTCCACACTACGACCATCACCCCCGACCCTCCACACTACGACCATCACCCCCGACCCTCCACACTACGACTATCACCCCCGACCCTCCACACTACGACCATCACCCCCGACCCTCCACACTACAACCATCACCCCCGACCCTCCACACTACGACCATCACCCCCGACCCTCCACACTACGACCATCATCCCCGACCCTCCACACTACGACCATCACCCCCGACCCTCCACACTACGACCATCACCCCCGACCCTCCACACTACGACCATCACCCCCGACCTTCAACACTACGACCATCGCTCCCGATCCGCAACACTACGACCATCGCTCCCGATCCGCAACACTACGACCATCGCTCCCGATCCGCAACACTACGACCATCACTCCCGATCCGCAACACTACGACCATCACCCCCGATCCGCAACACTGCGACCATCCCCCCCCACGACCCTCCACACTACGACCATCACCCCCGACCCTCCACACTACGACCATCACCCCCGACCCTCCACACTACGACCATCACCCCCGACCCTCCACACTACGACCATCACCCCCGACCCTCCACACTACGACCATCACCCCCGACCCTCCACACTACGACCATCACCCCCGACCCTCCACACTACGACCATCACCCCCGACCCTCCACACTACGACCATCACCCCCGACCCTCCACACTACGACCATCACCCCCGACCCTCCACACTACGACCATCACCCCCGACCCTCCACACTACGACCATCACCCCCGACCTTCAACACTACGACCATCGCTCCCGATCCGCAACACTACGACCATCACTCCCGATCCGCAACACTACGACCATCGCTCCCGATCCGCAACACTACGACCATCACTCCCGATCCGCAACACTGCGACCATCCCCCCCCACGACCCTCCACACTACGACCATCACCCCCGACCCTCCACACTACGACCATCACCCCCGACCCTCCACACTACGACCATCGCCCCCGACCCTCCACACTACGACCATCGCCCCCGACCCTCCACACTACGACCATCACCACCGACCCTCCACACTACGACCATCACCCCCGACCCTCCACACTACGACCATCACCCCCGACCCTCCACACTACGACCATCACCCCCGACCCTCCACACTACGACCATCACCCCCGACCCTCCACACTACGACCATCACCCCCGACCCTCCACACTACGACCATCACCCCCGACCCTCCACACTAAGACCATCACCCCCGACCCTCCACACTAAGACCATCACCCCCGACCCTCCACACTACGACCATCACCCCCGACCCTCCACACTACGACCATCACCCCCGACCCTCCACACTACGACCATCACCCCCGATCCTCCACACTACGACCATCACCCCCGACCCTCCACACTACGACCATCACCCCCGACCCTCCACACTACCACCATCAACCCCGACCCTCCACACTACGACCATCACCACCGACCCTCCACACTACGACCATCACCCCCGATCCTCCACACTACGACCATCACCCCCGATCCTCCACACTACGACCATGACCCCCGACCCTCCACACTACGACCATCACCCCCGACCCTCCACACTACGACCATCACCCCCGACCCTCCACACTACGACCATCACCCCCGACCCTCCACACTACGACCATCACCCCCGACCCTCCACACTACGACCATCACCCCCGATCCTCCACACTACGACCATCACCCCCGACCCTCCACACTACGACCATCACCCCCGACCCTCCACACTACGACCATCACCCCCGACCCTCCACACTACGACCATCACCCCCGACCCTCCACACTACGACCATCACCCCCGACCCTCCACACTACGACCATCACCCCCGACCCTCCACACTACGACCATCACCCCCGACCCTCCACACTACGACCATCACCCCCGACCCTCCACACTACGACCATCACCCCCGACCCTCCACACTACGACCATCACCCCCGATCCGCAACACTACGACCATCACCACCGACCCTCCACACTACGACCATCACCACCGACCCTCCACACTACGACCATCACCCCCGACCCTCCACACTACGACCATCACCCCCGACCCTCCACACTACGACCATCACCCCCGACCCTCCACACTACGACCATCACCCCCGACCCTCCACACTACGACCATCACCCCCGACCCTCCACACTACGACCATCACCCCCGACCCTCCACACTACGACCATCACCCCCGACCCTCCACACTACGACCATCGCTCCCGATCCGCAACACTACGACCATCGCTCCCGCTCCGCAACACTACGACCATCACTCCCGATCCGCAACACTACGACCATCACCCCCGATCCGCAACACTGCGACCATCCCCCCCCACGACCCTCCACACTACGACCATCACCCCCGACCCTCCACACTACGACCATCACCCCCGACCCTCCACACTACGACCATCACCCCCGACCCTCCACACTACGACCATCACCCCCGACCCTCCACACTACGACCATCACCCCCGACCCTCCACACTACGACCATCACCCCCGACCCTCCACACTACGACCATCACCCCCGACCCTCCACACTACGACCATCACCCCCGATCCGCAACACTACGACCATCACCATCGATCCGCAACACTGCGACCATCACCCTCGATCCTCCACACTACGACCATCGCCCCCGATCCGCAACACTACGACCATCGCCCCCGATCCGCAACACTACGACCATCGCCCCCGATCCGCAACACTACGACCATCACCCCCGATCCGCAACACTACGACCATCACCATCGATCCGCAACACTGCGACCATCCCCCCCCACGAGCCGCAACACTGCGACCACCATCAAGCTCCTTCCTCAATACCAGGATCATTGCCCCCAACACCTCAACCACCATCACCTCAACCATTACCCCCCCCCCCACACCTCAACTATTACCCCCACCACCACCTCAACTATTACCCCCCAACACCTCAACCATTACCCCCAACACCTCAACCATTACACCTCAACTATTACCCCCACCACCACCTCAACTATTACCCCCAACACCTCAACCATTACCCCCAACACCTCAACCACCATCATCTCAACCATTACCCCCAACACCTCAACCATTACCCCCAACACCTCAACCATTACCCCCAACACCTCAACCATTACCCCCACCAACACCTCAACTATTACCCCCCAACACCTCAACCATTACCCCCAACACCTCAACCACCATCACCTCAACCATTACCCCCAACACCTCAACCATTGCCCCCAACACCTCAACCATTGCCCCCAACACCTCAACCATTACCCCCAACACCTCAACCATTACCCCCAACACCTCAACCATCACACCCAACACCTCAACCATTACCCCCAACACCTCAACTATTACCACAACACTTCAACCACCACTACCCCCAACACCTCAACTATTACCCCCCAACACCTCAACCACCATTACCCCCAACACCTCAACCATTATTACCCCAACACCTCAACCATTACCCCCCAACACCTCAACCACCACTACCCCCAACACCTCAACCATTACCCCCCAACACCTCAACCACATTACCCCCAACACCTCAACCATTACCCCCAACACCTCAACCATTACCCCCAACACCTCAACTATTACCACAACACTTCAACCACCACTACCCCCAACACCTCAACTATTACCCCCCAACACCTCAACCACCATTACCCCCAACACCTCAACCATTATTACCCCAACACCTCAACCATTACCCCCAACACCTCAACCATTACCCCCCAACACCTCAACCACCACTACCCCCAACACCTCAACCATTACCCCCCAACACCTCAACCATTACCCCCCAACACCTCAACCACATTACCCCCAACACCTCAACCATTACCCCCAACACCTCAACCATTACCCCCAATACCTCAACCATTACCCCCAACACCTCAACCATCACACCCAACACCTCAACCATTACCCCCAACACCTCAACCATTACCCCCAACACTTCAACCACCACTACCCCCAACACCTCAACTATTACCCCCCAACACCTCAACCACCATTACCCCCAACACCTCAACCACTATTACCCCCAACACCTCAACCACTATTACCCCAACACCTCAACCATTACCCCCCCAACACCTCAACCATTACACTGACCACTGAATCTAAACCTTACAACAGTCACCCCAACCCTCTCTATGCTATAACTGTATGACTTTCACCCTCAACAATACAACCACATCAATAAACTACAACACTGACTGTACGTCTGTCACCCCCCCCCCCATCCTCAACTCTACAACCACAGGAAGATCCACAATCCACAAGTCTGATTAGAGGAGCAGTGTGCCAATCAGAATCCAGCAATTATTGTCCTGATTGGGTTACACAGATGAAAGAAGAAGTCCGATTGGCTGGGATAAGTGACTGCACTTTATCACCACACAAATCTCTAAACTGCAATCACCCAGAACAGCCAATCACAATTCACCAAGACGACAATAAGAACGTTGAATGTGACAATTTGCACTTCTTGACCCCAAAACCTCTCCTCCATTCACATAAAATCCTTCCCACTCACCACTACCAACAGAGGACGGAACCGTCACCGACACACCAACAATCATTCACCGAATATTCTCATCTACACAACGATCACCACCGATCACTCATAGGAGAAACAATCTTCATATCCCACAATCCTCTCTGTGTATCACCTGCACTGCTCCACGCCGTCCGCCACGTCTGCATGTTCCATATCACCGCTGCGTCTTCACCCGCAATCACTATCCACCGCCGCCGAGCCACCAATTCCACACAATGAGGAGAGGCGATTGTCTGTACACCCCGGAGAGGCGATCGTCTGTACACCCCGGAGAGAGGTGATCGTCTGTACACCCCGAAGAGGCGATCGCCTGGACACCCCGGAGAGGCGCGATCGTCTGGACACCCCGGAGAGGCGCGATCGTCTGGACACCCCGGAGAGAGGCGATTGTCTGTACACCCCCGGAGAGACGCGATCGTCTGTACACCCCCGGAGAGGCGCGATTGTCTGTACACCCCGGAGAGGCGCGATCGTCTGTACACCCCGAAGAGGCGATCGCCTGGACACCCCGGAGAGGCGCGATCGTCTGGACACCCCGGAGAGGCGCGATCGTCTGGACACCCCGGAGAGAGGCGATTGTCTGTACACCCCCGGAGAGGCGCGATCGTCTGGACACCCCGGAGAGGGGATCGTCTGTACACCCCGGAGAGAGGCGATCGTCTGTACACCCCGGAGAGAGGTGATCGTCTGTACACCCCGGAGAGAGGTGATCGTCTGTACACCCCCGGAGAGAGGCGATCGTCTGTACACCCCGGAGAGGCGATCGTCTGGACACCCCGGAGAGGCGATCGTCTGGACACCCCGGAGAGGCGATCGTCTGGACACCCCCGGAGAGGCGATCGTCTGGACACCCCGGAGAGGCGACCTTCTCCACTCTACAGGACTGATTACTGGGACTTCCGAGAGACACTTATATCCCGGCCAAAAATATCCCAACCAATGGAGATAAGACGGCCCAGGAGACTCAACCCACGCCCTGCGAGAGAACGCATGACTCTCAAGGGATACAGCTGAGGGAACGATCCACCAACAACCGGGATATCACCGATCAACCTGGAAAGATTCCCGCTGTGCCCATTATGAGGGGTTCCCACCATCCCTGTGCTGAGTTCCCGGTTCTGTACACCCGCTGTGCCCATTATGAGGAGTTCCCACCATCCCTGTGCTGAGTTCCTGGGTCTGTACACCCGCTGTGCCCATTATGAGGGGTTCCCACCATCCCTGTGCTGAGTTCCCGGGTCTGTACCCCCGCTGTGCCCATTATGAGGGGTCCCCACCATCCCTGTGCTGAGTTCCCGGGTCTGTACACCCGCTGTGCCCCATTATGAGGGCTTCCCACCACCCCTGTGCTGAGTTCCCGGGTCTGTACACCCGCTGTGCCCATTATGAGGGTTCCCACCATCCCTGTGCTGAGTTCCCGGGGCTGTACACCCGCTGTGCCCCATTATGAGGGCTTCCCACCACCCCTGTGCTGAGTTCCCGGGTCTGTACACCCGCTGTGCCCATTATGAGGAGTTCCCACCATCCCTGTGCTGAGTTCCTGGGTCTGTACACCCGCTGTGCCCATTATGAGGGGTTCCCACCATCCCTGTGCTGAGTTCCCGGGTCTGTACCCCCGCTGTGCCCATTATGAGGGGTCCCCACCATCCCTGTGCTGAGTTCCCGGGTCTGTACACCCGCTGTGCCCCATTATGAGGGCTTCCCACCACCCCTGTGCTGAGTTCCCGGGTCTGTACACCCGCTGTGCCCATTATGAGGGTTCCCACCATCCCTGTGCTGAGTTCCCGGGGCTGTACACCCGCTGTGCCCCATTATGAGGGCTTCCCACCACCCCTGTGCTGAGTTCCCGGGTCTGTACACCCGCTGTGCCCATTATGAGGGGTTCCCACCATCCCTGTGCTGAGTTCCCGGGTCTGTACACCCGCTGTGCCCATTATGAGGGTTCCCACCATCCCTGTGCTGAGTTCCCGGGTCTGTACACCCGCTGTGCCCCATTATGAGGGGTTCCCACCATCCCTGTGCTGAGTTCCCGGGTCTGTACACCCGCTGTGCCCCATTATGAGGGGTTCCCGGGTCTGTACCCCCGCTGTGCCCATTATGAGGGGTTCCCACCATCCCTGTGCCCATTATGAGGGGTTCCCACCATCCCTGTGCTGAGTTCCCGGGTCTGTACACCCGCTGTGCCCATTATGTGTTGGTGTAGAAAAGGGAAGGTGAACTCGGTGATATCCGTCATCAGACCACCCGGCCGCCGTCACGTCTGATTTATGAACGTCCCTCCGCTGTCCTCGTATTGATATTTCTGGAGCGGCCGACGCACAATTCTCAATTTCTAGTAAACAGATCGATGGCGGCAAATCAACCGCCAGATAAACGGCCGCCACGGGATTAAAGAAAATGTTTTTCTGACATTTATAGATATCAGAAGAGTGTAAATGATGGCGGAGTGGGGGAGGGGACATTAGAGTGTAAGCTCCTCTGTACAGAGACTGATGTGATGTGGGGGGAGGGGACATTAGAGTGTAAGCTCCTCTGTACAGAGACTGATGTGACTGTGGGGGGGAGGGGACATTAGAGTGTAAGCTCCTCTGTACAGAGACTGATGTGACTGTGGGGGGAGGGGACATTAGAGTGTAAGCTCCTCTGTACAGAGACTGATGTGATGTGGGGGGAGGGGACATTAGAGTGTAAGCTCCTCTGTACAGAGACTGATGTGATGTGGGGGGGAGGGGACATTAGAGTGTAAGCTCCTCTGTACAGAGACTGATGTGACTGTGTGGGGGGGAGGGGACATTAGAGTGTAAGCTCCTCTGTACAGAGACTGATGTGATGTGGGGGGGGAGGGGACATTAGAGTGTAAGCTCCTCTGTACAGAGACTGATGTGATGTGGGGGGAGGGGACATTAGAGTGTAAGCTCCTCTGTACAGAGACTGATGTGATGTGGGGGGGGGAGGGGACATTAGAGTGTAAGCTCCTCTGTACAGAGACTGATGTGATGTGGGGGGGGAGGGGACATTAGAGTGTAAGCTCCTCTGTACAGAGACTGATGTGATGTGGGGGGGGAGGGGACATTAGAGTGTAAGCTCCTCTGTACAGAGACTGATGTGATGTGGGGGGGAGGGGATATTAGAGTGTAAGCTCCTCTGTACAGAGACTGATGTTACTGTGGGGGGGAGGGGACATTAGAGTGTAAGCTCCTCTGTACAGAGACTGATGTGATGTGGGGGGAGGGGACATTAGAGTGTAAGCTCCTCTGTACAGAGACTGATGTGATGTGATGTGGGGGAGGGGACATTAGAGTGTAAGCTCCTCTGTACAGAGACTGATGTGACTGTGGGGGGAGGGGACATTAGAGTGTAAGCTCCTCTGTACAGAGACTGATGTGACTGTGGGGGGAGGGGACATTAGAGTGTAAGCTCCTCTGTACAGAGACTGATGTGATTGGCTCAGTGATCTTTGTACAGCGCTGTGGTATATGTCAGAGCTATATAAAGGAGTGAATATGCGTCTCTTGGCGCCCCCAGGGATTAGTATCCCTCCGATTGGTCGGTGAGCGGCTCAATCTTCGGTGTGAAGCTCCTAGAAGCGGATTTATCTGCGATGTGTGAAGTCGATCGATGGAAGCTCCTCCTCCGCCGGGGAACACGAAGCAAATGGTTATTAATTTGCTCTTCTGTAGAACGATCGCCAGGCGAGGACGATCTCCATCCACCAATCAGATTCCATCTGCTGCCCTATTAGCGCGGTGTGAGCGATGGAAGGTCGCTACGGATTGGCTGCTGAGGGCACTAAAATTTTAATGCATTTTCTAACCCTTGTACTGTACAGGATGAGTGATGGGGGATGGGGATTGGTGGAGAATACAAATGAGGAGCCGGGCGCTGCGGACTCATCGCCTGTCTTCCAATCACGCCGATAATAGGGCGGCGCGGCGCCCCGGGATGATTGGACATCGGGATCAGTAAATTGGATGCAGAGAAGACGGCGAGGAGGAGCGCCGGGATGATGGAGGTTCAAGTCATCGCTTGTATAGAAAATAACAAAACGCCGCGTGAAACCCCGCCCACATTTATAATTCATCGCGAAATTCCCATGCGTCCTCTGCGGCCGATCGGTGCGCAAAAAATATCTAACAAGTTCATTTTCATTTCATTCGTCATTTTCCATCAAATGTGACGCTCATTTTATTATATTTATATATACTGTGTGGGCCAGATTCAAGAAGCAATTGCGCCCGTGTAACCATAGGTTACACAGCGCAATTGCTTACTTGCTCCGGCGTTACGAATGCTCCCGATTCAGGAACATCGCTACGCCGACTGCAGCCTAAAATCTGCGCGGCATAAGGCTCTTCTGTCACACAGATTTTAGGCTGCATTCTTGCGATGACCGCTAGGGGGCGCTCCCGTTGTGATCTGTGTATAGTATGCAAATTGCATACTAACACCGATTCACAAACTTGCGCGGGCCCTGCGTACGCAAATTACGTAATTTGCGTACGTCGGGTTTCACGTAACGTTACACATCCTAATAGCAGGCGCAGCCAATGCTATAGGATGGCCACGTTCCCGCGTTGCGAAGTTCAAATTTTACGTCGTTTGCGTAAGTGGATCGTGAATGGCGCTGGACGCCATTCACGTTCACTTTGAAGCAAATGACGTCCTTGCGACGTCATTTGCCGCAAGGCACGTCGGGAAAGTTTCCCGACGGAGCATGCGCTGTACGCTCGGCGCGGGAGCGCGCCTAATTTAAATGATTCCGCCCCCGGCGGGATCATTTACATTAGGCGCCCTTACGCCAGGCAAGTCAACACAGCGCCCCCGCAATTTACGGAGCTTCTGCTCCGTGAATCGCGGGCAGCGCAGAAAACGCAAAAACGCTGCCCTGTGCCTGCGTAAGAAAGGCGCAGATTCTTACTGAATCTGGGCCCGTGTGTTTATCCCCCTCCCCCCCACACACAGTGTCTGACAAAAGTAAGTACACCCCTCAGTCACATTCCTTGTATCTTTTTCATGTGACAACACTGAGGAAATGACACTTTGCATCTACAATGTTGTGTAGTGAGTGTACAGGGGGGGGAGTGTACGGGGGGGGGGGGGGGAGTGTACAGGGGGGGGGAGTGTACAGGGGGGGAGGGGGAGTGTACAGGGGAGGAGGAGTGTACACGGGGGGGGAGTGTACAGGGGGGGTGGGGAGTGTACAGGGGGGAGGAGTGTACGGGGGGGGGGGGAGTGTACGGGGGGGAGGAGTGTACAGGGGGGGGAGTGTACAGGGGGGGGGGGTGTACACAGGGGGGGAGGGGTGTACAGGGGGGAGGAGTGTACAGGGGGGGAGGAGTGTACAGGGGGGGAGGAGTGTACAGGGGGGGAGGAGTGTACAGGGGGGGAGGAGTGTACAGGGGGGGGGAGGAGTGTACAGGGGGGGAGGGGTGTTCAGCTTGTATAACAAATAACTCAACACACAGCCATTCATGTCTAAACCGCTGGCAACAAAAGTCAGGACACCCCTAAGTGAAAATCTCCAAATTGGCCCCAATTAGCCATTTTCCCTCCTCCCCCGGTGTCATGTGACTGGTTAGTGTTACAAGGTCTCAGGTGTGATAAATTTGGTGTTATCGCTCTCACTCTCTCATACTGGTCACTGGAAGGACAACATGGCCCCTCATGGCAAAGATCTCTCTGAGGATCTGATATAAAGATTTGTGTCTCTACATAAAGATGGCCTAAATATTGACACTTTGAGGCCCAATTTGGAGATTTTCACTTAGAGTCTTTAGAGCCCCCCCCCCCCATTGTCATCCTATAACAGACATCGGTGTAAAGCAGTCCCCGGACAGATCTCTGCAGCGGTTTCCCCGGAACACTCTGTCCCCGAGGAGATAATCCCATCAGATCCGATCATTAGAGTCGCTCACATCCCGTCCACATCACCGCCTCACATTCCACATTACCAACCAGCCGAGAGAGCAAAACATCCAGAACTTCACCAACCGCGCAACCCAGGGGGGCGGCAGAGAGGAAAAAGGGGGCAGAGAGGGGTATTAGATAGATGTATGGGTGGCAAGAGGTATCCGAGAAGATATAGGAACAGAAAGGGGCATCAGAGTCTTGTAGGGGGCAGAAAGGGGCATCAGAGAGGAAGAAAGGGGGTAGAGAGGGGCATCAGAGAGGATGTAGAAGGGAGAGAGGGGCATCAGAGAGGGTGTAGGGGGCAGAGGAGCATCAGAGGATGTAGGGGGCAGAGGAGCATCAGAAAAGATGAATGGGGCAGAGGGGCATCAGAGAAGATGAATGGGGCAGAGGGGCATCAGAGAAGATGAATGGGGCAGAGGGGCATCAGAGAGGGCGTAAGGGGCAGAGTGGCATCAGAGGATGTAGGGGGCAGAGAGGGGCATCAGAGAGGATGTGTATAGGGGGCAGAGAGGGGCATCAGAGAGGATGTGTATAGGGGGCAGAGAGGGGCATCCAAGAGGATGTATAGGGGGCAGAGAGGGGCATCCGAGAGGATGTAGGGGGCAGAGAGGGGCATCCGAGAGGTTGTAGGGGGCAGAGAGGGGCATCCGAGAGGTTGTAGGGGGCAGAGAGGGGCATCAGGGTGGATGTAGGTGGCAGAGGGGGGCATCGGAGGATGTATAGGGGGCAGAGGGGGGCATCGGAGGATGTATAGGGGGCAGAGAGGGGCATCAGAGGATGTAGGGGGCAGAGGAGCATCAGAGGATGTAGGGGGCAGAGGAGCATCAGAAAAGATGAATGGGGCAGAGGGGCATCAGAGAAGATGAATGGGGCAGAGAGGGGCATCAGAGAGGATGTAGGGGGCGGAGAGGGGCATCAGAGAGGATGTAGAAGGGAGAGAGGGGCATCAGAGAGGGTGTAAGGGCAGAGGGGCATCAGAGAGGATGTATAGGGGGCAGAGAGGGGCATCAGAAAGGATGTAGGGGGCAGAGAGGGGCATCATAGAGGATGTAGGTGGCCGAGAGGGGCATCAGAGGATGTATAGGGGGCAGAGAGGGGCATCAGAAAGGATGTAGGGGGCAGAGAGGGGCATCAGAGAGGATGTAGGGGGCAGAGAGGGGCATCAGAAAGGTTGTAGGGGGCAGAGAGGGGCATCAGAGAGGATGTATAGGGGGCAGAGAGGGGCATCAGAGGATGTAGGGGGCAGAGAGGGGCATCAGAGAGGATGTAGGGGGCAGAGAGGGGCATCAGAAAGGTTGTAGGGGGCAGAGAGGGGCATCATAGAGGATGTATAGGGGGCAGAGAGGGGCATCATAGAGGATGTATAGGGGGCAGAGAGGGGCATCATAGAGGATGTATAGGGGGCAGAGAGGGGCATCAGAGATTGTAGGGGGCAGAGATGGGCATCAGAGAGGATGCAGGGGGGAAAAGATGGGCATCAGAGAGGTTGTAGGGGGCAGAGAGGGGCATCAGAGAGGTTGTAGGGGGCAGAGATGGGCATCAGGGTGGATGTGGGGGCATCAAAGAAGATCCAGTGGACAATTAGAGATATAAAAGAAGATGTCGGGGAAAAGGGCATGAAAACAAATATAGGGGCATCAGGATATATGTCGGGGGTATTAAGGGGCATCAGCGGATGCGGAAAGCAGCAAAGGGCATCAGATGGTTTTCTTCAGCAACCAGCAGAGAAGCCGGCGGACCACCATCATCACCCCCCCCCCCAGGACATGGTGTAACCCCCCCGCCCCCGGTGCTCCGGTTGGGATGAAGGAACTCTCCGGCACCCACTTTACACGGAGGAACTCCGCAGTGCGATTTCTCTGACAGGCGATTATCAGACAATTCCCCATTATCCCAACTGAAGAAAACTGCCGACGGCAAAGACGTTCCTGGAAGCGACGCGACGGTTCCCCCAGAAATCCGCAATGTGGGGAAGTTTATTACAGTCATGACTGCAGCAAATCCTCCCCCACACAGATCGGGGGGCGGGGGGGTAGGAGCGGAGTTCCCCCTCACAGGAGAGGATCGGCAGGTGCGCCCCCCCCCCCCC